>NC_090744.1:17497407-17512407 GCF_036898095.1 Palaemon carinicauda | reverse complement strand
ATTATTATCATTATTATTATCAAAATTATTATTATTATTATCATTATTATTATTATTATCATTATCATTATTATTATCATTATCATTATTATTATCATTATCATTATTATTATTATTAATATCAAAATTATTATTATTATTATTATCATTATTATTATTATTATTATTATTATTATTATTATTATTGTCATTATTATTATTATTATTATTATTATTATTATTATTATTATTATTATTAACTAAGCTACTCCCTAGTTGGAAAAGCAAGATACTATAAGCCCAAGGGCTCCAACAAGGAAAAATAGCCCAGTGATGAAGGGAAATAAGGGATTAAATAAACAGTATGAGGAGTAATGGACAATTGAAATAAAATATTTTCAAAACAGTAACAACATAAAAACATATTTCATATACAAACTAAAAAGTGACTTATGTCAGCTTGTTCAACAAAATAATTTGCTGCAAGTTTGAACTTCTGATAGAATATAGTTTAAAATTTAATTGATCACAATACTACACAGTATTCTAGAAGTTTTATTCCAGCTATGGCAGAAACGTAGCTTTTGACTATAAGCGAACTTTCCTTCCTCTAATGTTCCTATCACGTTATTTTACGATGAAAATAACTATGGCAGAATCATAGATTTTGACTTGAAACGAACGTTCCTTTCTCCTCCGTTTCTAGAATGCTATTATACAATGAAAATAACTATGGCAGAATCATAACTTTTGAATTGGAACGAACGTTCCTTTCTCCGCTGTTTCAAGCATGATATTATACAATGAAAATAACTATGGCAGAATCATAGCTTTTGAATTGGAACGAACGTTCCTTTCTCCTCGGTTTCTAGCATGATATTATACAATGAAAATAACTATGGTAGAATTATAGCATTTGACTTGGAACGAACGTTAATTTCTTCACGGTTTCTAGCATGCTATTTTACAATGAAAATAACTATGGTAGAATCATAGCTTTTGACTTGGAACGAACGTTAATTTCTTCACGGTTTCTAGCATGCTATTTTACAATGAAAATAACTATGGCAGAATCATAGCTTTTGACTTGGAACGAACGTTAATTTCTTCGCGGTTTCTAGCATGCTATTTTACAATGAAAATAACTATGGTAGAATCATAGCTTTTGACTTGGAACGAACGTTACTTTCTTCGCGGTTTCTAGCATGCTATTTTACAATGAAAATAACTATGGCAGAATCATAGCTTTTGAATTGGAACGAACGTTCCTTTCTCCGCTGTTTCCAGCATGATATTATACAATGAAAATAACAATGGCAGAATCATAGCTTTTGAATTGGAACGAACGTTCCTTTCTCCTCTGTTTCTAGAATGCTATTATACAATGAAAATAACTATGGCAGAATCATAGCTTTTGAATTGGAACGAACGTTCCTTTCTCCTCTGTTTCTAGAATGCTATTATGCAATGAAAATAACTATGGCAGAATCATAGCTTTTGAATTGGAACGAACGTTCCTTTCTCCGCTGTTTCCAGCATGATATTATACAATGAAAATAACTATGGTAGAATCATAGCTTCTGACTTGGAACGAACGTTAATTTCTTCGCGGTTTCTAGCATGCTATTTTACAATGAAAATAACTATGGTAGAATCATAGCTTTTGACTTGGAACGAACGTTACTTTCTTCGCGGTTTCTAGCATGCTATTTTACAATGAAAATAACTATGGCAGAATCATAGCTTTTGACTTGGAACGAACGTTCCTTTCTCCTCTGTTTCTAGCATGCTATTAAACAATGAAAATAACTATGGCAGAATCATAGCTTTTGACTTGGAACGAAAGTTCCTTTCTCCTCTGTTTCTAGCATGCTATTATACAATGAAAATAACTATGGTAGAATCATAGCTTTTGTCTTGGAACGAACGTTCCTTTCTCCGCGGTTTATAGCATGCTATTATAATATGAAAATAACTATGGTAGAATCATAGCTTTTGACTTGGAACGAACGTTCCTTTCTCCGCGGTTTATAGCAAGCTATTATACAATGAAAATAACTATGGTAGAATCATAGCTGTTGACTTGGAACGAACGTTCCTTTCTCCGCGGTTTATAGCATGCTATTATACAATGAAAATAACTATGGTAGAATCATAGCTTTTGACTTGGAACGAACGTTCCTTTCTCCGCGGTTTATAGCATGCTATTATACAATGAAAATAACTATGGTAGAATCACAGCTTTTGACTTGGAACGAACGTTCCTTTCTCCGCGGTTTATAGCATGCTATTATACAATTAAAGTAACTATGGTAGAATCATAGCTTTTGACTTGGAACGAACGTTCCTTTCTCCGCGGTTTATAGCAAGCTATTATACAATGAAAATAACTATGGTAGAATCATAGCTTTTGACTTGGAACGAACGTTCCTTTCTCCGCGGTTTATAGCATGCTATTATACAATGAAAATAACTATGGTAGAATCATAGCTTTTGACTTGGAACGAACGTTCCTTTCTCCTCTGTTTCTAGCATGCTATTAAACAATGAAAATAACTATGGCAGAATCATAGCTTTTGACTTGGAACGAACGTTCCTTTCTCCTCTGTTTCTAGCATGCTATCATACATTGAAAATAACTATGGCAGAATCATAGCTTTTGACTTGGAACGAACGTTCCTTTCTCCGCGGTTTCTAGCATGCTAATATACAATGAAAATAACTATGGCAGAATCATAGCTTTTGACTTGGAACGAACGTTCCTTTCTCCTCTGTTTCTAGCATGCTATCATACATTGAAAATAACTATGGCAGAATCATAGCTTTTGTCTTGAAACGAACGATCCTTTCTCCGCGGTTTCTAGCATGCTATTATAAAATGAAAATAACTATGGCAGAATCATAGCTTTTGACTTGGAACGAATGTTCCTTTCTCCGCGGTTTCTAGCATGCTAATATACAATGAAAATAACTATGGCAGAATCATAGCTTTTGACTTGGAACGAACGTTCCTTTCTCCTCTGTTTCTAGCATGCTATCATACATTGAAAATAACTATGGCAGAATCATAGCTTTTGTCTTGAAACGAACGATCCTTTCTCCGCGGTTTCTAGCATACTATTATAAAATGAAAATAACTATGGCAGAATCATAGCTTTTGACTTGGAACGAATGTTCCTTTCTCCGCGGTTTCTAGCATGCTAATATACAATGAAAATAACTATGGCAGAATCATAGCTTTTGACTTGGAACGAACGTTCCTTTCTCCTCTGTTTCTAGCATGCTATTAAACAATGAAAATAACTATGGCAGAATCATAGCTTTTGACTTGGAACGAACGTTCCTTTCTCCGCTGTTTCTAGCATGCTATTAAATAATGAAAATAACTATGGCAAAATCATAGCTTTTGACTTGAAACGAACGTCCCTTCCTCTACTATTCCTATCATATTTTACGATGTAAATAAGTATGACAGGATCATAGCTTTTGACTTGAAATGGACGATCCTTTTTCCGCTGTTTCTAGCATGCTATTATACAATGAAAATAACTATTGCCGAATCATAGCTTTTGATTTGAAGTGAATACGCAACAATACGTCTCAGAAGTGAAGGAACACACAGGAGCTATAAATTACATTTCAGAGAACGCTTTTACCATGATCAAAGCAGCATAACTATATCCCCTGAAACTCCTGCCCCTTCCCTGCCAAAGGCTCCCGAAACTCCTGGCCCTCCCCTGCCAAAGTCCCCCGAATAAGTTTTCAAAAGCTTTCTCGCTTTAAGTTTAAATGTTACAAGTATTCAGGGAAATTGAATGTAAAGTCGCGTGGCTTATAACAGCCGGTTCTTAAAGGGTTTCGGGTAAAGGTCAGAAGTTTGGCCTCTAATGTCTTTGTTAATTTTGAAGGTTGGATATTGGACCGACTAGTGTACGCAACCCGTCGAAAATGAAGACCAGATATTCAGATAGATATATAGATATATATACACAAAGATTTATCCGTTCCCAAACCCCTCCCCTTTCCTAACTATAATACTGCCGTTCTGGTTTTCAAGCTTACCTCCCGGGGTATCCCCTCTCACCAGGGTATGACTACCTTCTCTCTCCCTACCCTAGGGGTGAGGATAGATCAAGTAATTATAAGGATGGACACACACACATTGTATATATATATATATATATATATATATATATATATATATATATATATATGTATATATATATACCTATATATATATATATATATATACACATACATATATATACATTATATATATACATATACATACATATATATATATATATATATATATATATATATATATATATATATATATATATATATATATATATATATATATATATATTATGCTATATCCAAACACTTGCTCTTCATGATATAGGCGAGATTGTTTTTGGAATATAATTTTCCTCTTTTAATACAGTCTTTGATTTCCAATATATACTTATTGGAATATGGTACCAAATTCCTCATTGCACCATTCCTGATGTAAAATCTTGATACTACTACTACTACTACTACTACTATTACTACTACTACTATTTATCTACCTATCTATCTCTATACAAGCCTATTTATCTATTTAAACATCCATTGAAATAATAATTCTAAGCACTGTTCCATAACTAAAAGGGAAAGTAAATTTCTCCTAAATTCCCGAAACAGAAAACAAGACCTCTTGAAGAGGAGAATAGAGGCTAAGAGATAACCTTTTGATGCAAGTCCTCTTAACGCAATCCCCTTAAAGAGGAAAACCAAAGAGGGCAGATATAAGAGGAAATTTCAAACTCAGATAACATAAGGGACGAATAGACTTGAAAAAGATCTACATTTTTTTTTTAAACGCTTCGTAAGGTAACTCAGTGACCTTGATGATATTGTCTCCATAGGATTATTTGAGGCTACTTAAGCGCTCAAAACGGCAGGAGTTGAGTGCTTGACTTCGTTGTTGTTAAAGAAGAACGAAGGATTGTTATCAATGGAATCTGAAGAAAAAAATGTGGGAAGCTGTGGTATTATTATTATTATTATTATTATTATTATTATGATTATGATTATTATTAAATTTTATTTTTGCTATTACCTTAAATTATTGTTTTATTATTATTATTATTATTATTATTATTATTATTATTATTATTATTATTGAACTAAGGAACCTCCGTAACGAGGCTATAATGTTGACAGTCAAAAGCCTCAGTAGTGTTAAAATATATTATTGTTATTATTATTATGATTATCATTATTAGTATTATTATTTTTTGTTTTTTATTATTATCATTATTATCATTAATATTATAATTACTATTATTATTACCTGCTAAGCTACACCCCTAGTTGGAAAAGCAGGATATTATAAGACCAAGGTAACCAACAGGGAAAAAATAGCCCAGCGAGGAAAGGAAATAAGGAAATAAATAAACGACACGAGAAGCGATGAACAATTAAAATGAAGAAAATATAAATTTCAAAAACAGTAACAACATTAAAACATATTTCATATATACTGTAAATTCTAAAAATAGACTAACGTCATTCTGTTCAACATGAAAAAAAATTGCTGGAGGTTTGAACTTTTGAAGTTTTACCGATTCAACTACTCTATTAGGAAGATCGTGTAGGTACAGTTGGACGCAGGAGTCCCTAGCCCACCTCGCTCCGAAGAAATGCACACTTTCACACACTTGCTTCCCAGCGAGTAACCCAACAGATAGTGTAAGGAGAAGCTTTGGGCGGGGCTAAACACGGGAACTCGACGCGTGATAAGGGTGGTACAAGGTACAGTTCCCTAGAGCGAGGTGTACCGGGAATTCCTGAGTCCAACTGTACATAACTTATCTATTTGTCCTGCTATAATTATGAGATCTATTATTGCAAATGGAGAAAGGTGAATTAAAGACTGATTGCCGATAAGAATGGCAGCATAGATAGATAGAGATAGATAGATTTATTTAGCACGTTTGCTCATATTACATGCTTATATATATTATTATCATTGGTTATATATTATTATCATAATCATCATCATAATTATCATGATTATTATTATCATCACTAGCTAAGCTACAACCATAGCTGGAAGAGCATGATGCTATAAACCCAGGAGCTCCAACAGGGAAAAATAGCCCAGCGAGGAAAGGAAACAAGGAAATAAATAAACTACAAGAGAAGTAATAACAAATAAAAAACAATATTAATATCATTAACAATATTAAATTCGATCTCTCATATAAACAATAAAAACTTCATGAAAACAAGAGGAGGAGAAAAAAGATAGAAATGGCGTGCCTGAGTGTACCCTCAAGCAAGAGAACTCTTAACCCAAGAAAGTGGAAGACCATGGTACAGAGGCTATAGCACTATACAGAGCCTTGGCAGTTATTTCCATTGTTGTCTTTATAATAAATATTGATATGATACAGAGGACCACTATTGATAATAAATAGAATTTAAAACAAAATATCACCTCAAAGTAAGAGGAACCCTATTGATATTAAATGGTCATGTAGATATTAAATAGAATATAAAACAAAATATCATCTCAAAATAAGAGGAGCCCTATTAATAATAAATATTCATGTGGATAATAAATAGAATATAAAACAAAATATCACCTAAAGGAAGAGGAGCCCTATTGATAATAAATATTTATTTTGATATTAAATTGAATATAAAACAAAATAACACCTCAAAATAAGAGGAGCCCTATTGATAATAAATATTCATGTAGATATTAAATAGAATATAAAACAAAATAACACCTCAAAATAAGAGGAGCCCTATTGATAATAAATATTCATGTGGATAATAAATAGAATATATAACAAAATATCACCTCAAAATAAGAGGAGCCCTATTGATAATAAATATTCATGTCGATATTTAATAGAATATAAAACAAAATATCACCTCAAAGTAAGAGGAGCCCTATTGATAATAAATATTCATGTAGATAGTAAATAGAATATAAAACAAAATATCACCTCAAAGTAAGAGGAGCCCTATTGATAATAAATATTCATGTAGATAGTAAATAGAATATAAAACTAAATAACACCTCAAAATAACAGGAGCCCTATTGATAATAAATATTCATGTAGATATTAAATAGAATATATAACAAAATATCACCTCAAAGTAAGAGGAGCCCTATTGATAATAAATACTCATGTGGATAATAAATAGAATATATAACAAAATATCACCTCAAAGTAAGAGGAGCCCTATTGATAATAAATAATCATGTGGATAATAAATAGAATATAAAACAAAATATCACCTCAAAGTAAGAGGAGCCCCATTGATAATAAATAATCATGTGGATAATAAATAGAATATAAAACAAAATATCACCTCAAAGTAAGAGGAGCCCCATTGATAATAAATACTCATGTGGTTAATAAATAGAATATAAAACAAAATATCACCTCAAAGTAAGAGGAGCCCTATTGATAATAAATACTCATGTGGATAATAAATAGAATATATAACAAAATATCACCTCAAAGTAAGAGGAGCCCTATTGATAATAAATATTCATGTAGATATTAAATAGAATATAAAACAAAATATCACCTCAAAGTAAGAGGAACCCTATTGATAATAATTACTAATGTGGATAATAAATAGAATATAAAACAAAATATCACCTCAAAGTAAGAGGAGCCCTATTGATAATAAATACTCATGTGGATAATAAATAGAATATATAACAAAATATCACCTCAAAGTAAGAGGAGCCCTATTGATAATAAATAATCATGTGGATAATAAATAGAATATATAACAAAATATCACCTCAAAGTAAGAGGAGCCCCATTGATAATAAATAATCATGTGGATAATAAATAGAATATAAAACAAAATATCACCTCAAAGTAAGAGGAGCCCTATTGATAATAAATACTCATGTGGATAATAAATAGAATATATAACAAAATATCACCTCAAAGTAAGAGGAGCCCTATTGATAATAAATACTCATGTGGATAATAAATAGAATATATAACAAAATATCACCTCAAAGTAAGAGGAGCCCTATTGATAATAAATAATCATGTGGATAATAAATAGAATATAAAACAAAATATCACCTCAAAGTAAGAGGAGCCCTATTGATAATAAATATTCATGTAGATATTAAATAGAATATAAAACAAAATATCACCTTAAAGTAAGAGGAACCCTATTGATAATAAATATTCATGTAGATATTAAATAGAATATAAAACAAAATATCACCTCAAAGTAAGAGGAACCCTATTGATAATAATTACTAATGTGGATAATAAATAGAATATAAAACAAAATATCACCTCAAAGTAAGAGAAGCCCTATTGATAATAAATATTCATGTAGATAGTAAATAGAATATAAAACAAAATATCACCTCAAAGTAAGAGAAGCCCTATTGATAATAAATATTCATGTAGATATTAAATAGAATATATAACAAAATATCACCTCAAAGTAAGAGGAGCCCTATTGATAATAAATATTCATGTAGATATTAAATAGAATATAAAACAAAATATCACCTTAAAGTAAGAGGAACCCTATTGATAATAAATACTCATGTGGATAATAAATAGAATATATAACAAAATATCACCTCAAAGTAAGAGGAGCCCTATTGATAATAAATAATCATGTGGATAATAAATAGAATATAAAACAAAATATCACCTCAAAGTAAGAGGAGCCCCATTGATAATAAATATTCATGTGGATAATAAATAGAATATATAACAAAATATCACCTCAAAGTAAGAGAAGCCCTATTGATAATAAATATTCATGTAGATAGTAAATAGAATATAAAACAAAATATCACCTCAAAGTAAGAGGAGCCCTATTGATAATAAATATTCATGTAGATAGTAAATAGAATATAAAACAAAATATCACCTCAAAGTAAGAGGAGCCCTATTGATAATAAATATTCATGTAGATAGTAAATAGAATATAAAACAAAATATCACCTCAAAGTAAGAGAAGCCCTATTGATAATAAATATCCATGTAGATATTAAATAGAATATATAACAAAATATCACCTCAAAGTAAGAGGAGCCCTATTGATAATAAATAATCATGTGGATAATAAATAGAATATAAAACAAAATATCACCTCAAAGTAAGAGGAGCCCCATTGATAATAAATACTCATGTGGTTAATAAATAGAATATAAAACAAAATATCACCTCAAAGTAAGAGGAGCCCTATTGATAATAAATACTCATGTGGATAATAAATAGAATATATAACAAAATATCACCTCAAAGTAAGAGGAGCCCCATTGATAATAAATACTCATGTGGATAATAAATAGAATATAAAACAAAATATCACCTCAAAGTAAGAGGAGCCCCATTGATAATAAATACTCATGTAGATAGTAAATATAATATAAAACAAAATATCACCTCAAAGTAAGAGGAGCCCTATTGATAATAAATATTCATGTAGATATTAAATAGAATATAAAACAAAATATCACCTTAAAGTAAGAGGAACCCTATTGATAATAAATATTCATGTAGATATTAAATAGAATATAAAACAAAATATCACCTCAAAGTAAGAGGAACCCTATTGATAATAATTACTAATGTGGATAATAAATAGAATATAAAACAAAATATCACCTCAAAGTAAGAGGAGCCCTATTGATAATAGATACTTATGTGGATAATAAATAGAATATATAACAAAATTTCACCTCAAAGTCATTACGAATTGTTAATATCACAGGGAAATATCATTAAAAAACGTCTCCTTAGTACTAAGAAGGCAAAACCGTGATTGATTGATTGATTTAAAGTTTTCAGGCATGCAAAACCGTGCAAACGATAATAAGGATAATTACTGATAAATCGAACGAAACAAGTAAGCGAGAAAGAAGTCATTGGGATTAATTAGCGAAATGAGGAAATACGAAAAATAAACCTGAGAGATATCAAAACAGATTTCACCTGGATCATATATTGATGGAGCTGTATTAATATTTTCACATATTTACATATATACTGGTGAATTTTATATATATATATATATATATATATATGAAGGTGTCTATGAGAGAGAGAGAGAGAGAGAGAGAGAGAGAGAGAGAGAGAGAGTTATGGGTAAAAATAATTAAACCATAGGAAGGACTGAATGACCACTTTAGAGAGAGAGAGAGAGAGAGAGAGAGAGAGGAGAGAGAGGGAGAGAGAGAGATAAAGGTAACAATACTAAAACCATATGAAGGACTAAATGTCCCCTTTAGAGAGAGAGAGAGAGAGAGAGAGAGAGAGAGAGAGAGAGAGAGAAAGAGAGAGAGAGAGACCCCCTTTAGCCTTAAGTGCACCAAATATATCAAATAACATTAAACAATTCTTGCTGGAGCAACTTACGAAATATTGGAGAAAATTAAAGAGATTAATCCTTCACAGTTTCACAGAACCAAAGAATCTGGTCTTAAAACAAATTCTAACTATCGAACCAGACTAATTTATAGTTCAGCAAGGATAACTAGATACAAACAAAGTAACAGTTCAAACAATGATTACATAGTAATTGTTATGAGAGTACAATTAAGGGAGAACTACACAAAAATTACGAAATATTACGTAGCTTATTATTAAGCTTTCATAATATTACATATTTTATTTTAGTTCTTCATTACTTCTTATATCGTTTATTTCTTTCCTTATTTCCTTTCCTCGCTGGGCTATTTTTCCCTGTTGGAGCCATTGGACTTATAGCATCTTGTTTTCCAAACTAGGGTTGTAGCTTAGCTAGTAATGATAATAATAATGATAATAATAATATTAATAATAATAATAATAATAATAATAATGATAATAATAATGATAATAATAATGAAAATAATAATAATGGCAATAATAATAATTAGTAAAATAATAGTAATAATGATAATAATAATAATAATAATAATAATAATAATAATAATAATAATGATAATGATAATACTAATAATAATAATACACACATATACAGTATATATATATAATATTATACACACACACACATATATATATATATATATATATAAGTAGGTATTCAACAACTGACCATATCCATGTTATATATATATATATATATATATATATATATATATATATATATATGTGTGTGTGTGTGTGTATATATATGTATATATTAATATATATATATATATATATATGTATATGTTTGTATATATTAATATATATATATATATATATATATATATTCTCCCCTATCCAATTAACTGACAATAATACCATTCAAATTAACATGGTAACGCAATATAATTCTTAAATCAGACTTCAATTATCTAAATTTTCACAATTATTAAAAAAAAATCTGTTATTTTTCCAAATATTGATAAATTACTTTCTCATTCAAACCTTGAAATATCTAACGAATTTCCTTCGAGTATTCCAAATTCTTTGGAATATAAAATTTTGGAGTTATTCCTTGTTTCTAAACGACCCTGCAGTAACATTTCGTTTTATCACTTTTATGGTCAAGGGCTGCGATTAGAGAGAGAGAGAGAGAGAGAGAGAGAGAGAGAGAGAGAGAGAGAGATAATATCTGATGAAAGGTTCCACTTTGGTAGTGCTGAGAATTATCTTGTATAAGACGCCCTCTCTCTCTCTCTCTCTCTCTCTCTCTCTCTCTCTCTCTCTCTCTCCTGCATTGTGTCTCTCTTTTACTTAAATGAATATGATTTTATGTCCACTTTTCTAATTCGTGTTGGTGAATATTACCTCATTATACTGTTTATCCTGAAATTAGTTTCATGAAATAAAACTTTTTTTCTAGATTTAAGAAATTTAATTTCTTTTATCTAGTTTCATGAAATAAAACTTTATATCTAGTTTCAAGAAACATACCGTTTTCATCTAGTTTCATGAAATATAGTTTTTTTATCAAGTTTCATGAAATATGTTTTTTATCTAGTTTCATGAAATGCAGTTTTTCATTTAGTTTCATACAATATGTTTTTTCTCTAGTTTCATGAAATGCAGTTTTTCATTTAGTTTCATACAATATGTTTTTTCTCTAGTTTCATGAAATGCAGTTTTTCATCTAGTCTCATGAAATATAGTTTCCTATCTAGTTTCATGAAATATATCTTTTTCATTTAGTTTCATGAAATATAGTTTTTTATCTAGTTTCAAGAAACATACTCTTTTCACCTAGTTTCATGAAATATAGTTTTTTATCCAGTTTCATGAAATATGTTTTTTTATCTAGTTTCAAGAAACATACTCTTTTCACCTAGTTTCATGAAATATAGTTTTTTATCTAGTTTCATGAAATATGTTTTTTATCTAGTTTCATGAAATGCAATTTTTCATCTAGTTTCATGAAATGTAGCTTTTTATCTAGTTTCATGTAATATAATTTTCCATCAAGATTCATGAAATATAACTTTTTATCTAGATTCATAAAATATAACTTTTTATCTAGATTCATAAAATATATAACTTTCTATCTAAATTTATGAAACAATTTTTTTTATCCATTTGAAATATAACTAATTACATAATAGACGTTGGCACAACTAATTGTCCATCAATTTAAAAAAAAAGTTCTCAAGCCTGATTATTATTTAATTTAGACATGAAACTTTTTTCCTATCTACCAATTTCTTTACATATTTATACTTTAATATACATTAATTGAATCCACTCATCGCACTCCCCAAGAGCTACTAGCTCACCACACGTTCAGCTGGGCTCCACAAGGCACTAGAAGAGCTGGAAGACCCAGACCTACATGGCTTAGAATTATGAAGCGCGAAATATGAGATGATGAATGGAGCAGAAATGAATTAAAAGCTCAAGATAGAGACGACTGGCGAAATCTAACCGAGGCCCTTTGCGTCAATAGGCCATTATGATTGAGGACTGTGAGCATGAAGTATGAGATGATGAATGGAGAAGTAATGAATTAAATGCTCAAGGTAGAGACGACTGGAGAAATCTAACCGATGCCCTTTGCGTCAATAGGCGTAGGAGGAGATGATGATGATGAATGGAGAAGTATTGAATTAAAAGCTCAAGATAGAGACGACTGGAGAAATCTAACCGAGACCCTTTGCGTCAACAGGCCTTTATGATTGAGGACTATGAAGTGCGAAGTAGGAGATGATGAATGGAGAAGTATTGAATTAAAAGCTCAAGATAGAGACGACTGGAGAAATCTAACCGAGGCCCTTTGCGTCAATAGGCGTAGGAGGAGATGATGATGATGATGATGAATGGAGAAGTATTGAATTAAAAGCTCAAGATAGAGACGACAAGCGAAATCTAACCGTGGCCCTTTGCGTCAATAAGCGTAGGAGGAGATGAAGATTATGATGATGAATGGAGAAGTATTGCATTAAAAGCTCAAGATAGAGACGACTGGAGAAATCTTACCGAGGCCCTTTGCGTCAATAGGCGTAGGAGGAGATGAAGATGATTATGATGAATGGAGAAGTATTGAATTAAAAGCTCACGATAGAGACGACTGGAGAAATCTAACCGAGGCCCTTTGCGTCAATAGGCGTAGGAGGAGATGATGATGATGATAATGATGAATGGAGAAGTAATGAATTAAAAGCTCAAGATAGAGACGACTGGAGAAATCTAACCGAGGCCCTTTGCGTCAATATGCGTAGGAGGAGATGATGATTATGATGAATGGAGAAGTATTGAATTAAAAGCTCAAGATAGAGACGACTGGAGAAATCTAACCGAGGCCCTTTGCTTCAATAGGCTTAGGAGGAGATGAAGATGATGATGATGAATGGAGAAGTATTGACTTAAAAGCTCAAGATAGAGACGACTGGAGAAATCTAACCGAAGCCCTTTGCGTCAATAGGCGTAGGAGGAGATGAAGATGATGATGATGAATGGAGAAGTATTGACTTAAAAGCTCAAGATAGAGACGACTGGAGAAATCTAACCGAGGCCCTTTGCTTCAATAGGCTTAGGAGGAGATGAAGATGATGATGATGAATGGAGAAGTATTGACTTAAAAGCTCAAGATAGAGACGACTGGAGAAATCTAACCGAGGCCCTTTGCGTCAATAGGCGTAGGAGGAGATGAAGATTATGATGATGAATGGAGAAGTATTGCATTAAAAGCTCAAGATAGAGACGACTGGAGAAATCTAACCGAGGCCCTTTGCGTCAATAGGCGTAGGAGGAGATGAAGATGATGCTGATGGAATCCAAATAATTCCACTTTTTCTTAAAGATAATCCCTCTGCAAGTAGACTCGTTTGAATATTAATTATGCAGATCTGTTCAACGTTAATATGGTATCTTAGTTCAGGAAATTTCCACCGAAGGCTCAACTAGCAGTCTCTCTTTACATCTCGATAGCCGGCCTCTGTCTGCCCTGAAATACGCAATGCGTGTATACATACACAGACATACGCATATATACGAAGATATATTCAGTTTGGACCAAAGAGGGCCAGGTAATGGCTGCTGATGACTCAGCAGATAGACCCATAGGCTCCCCATAACCCACATCCTTAGCTCACAAGGATGGTGAGGTTGCAGCGACCACAGGAAATACCGAGTTTGAGCGGGACTCAAACCCCAGTCTGGCGATCAACAGGCAAGGACGCTACCAAGAGGCCAGCACAACAGTGAAAAGAGAATAATGTCGAAAATAATAGTAATGATAATAATAATAATAATAACAATGATCATAATAATGAAAATAATAATAATAATAATAATAATAATAATAATAATGAAGTAATAATAATAATAATAATAATAATAATGATAATAATAATAATAGTAATAATTATAACCATGATTATAATAACAATAATGATAACAATATTAATATAATTATGAAAAAATAATCGTTCTGTCGAAGAAATTTAGTTGGATAGATTTTTTATCAAAGCAGCTGATATATCTACAATCCTTCAATAATAATACTGTTTCTAAGTTCGAAATTAAAGAAAATAATACTGGGAAATAATATAAAACA
>NC_090744.1:17487407-17489907 GCF_036898095.1 Palaemon carinicauda | reverse complement strand
TTTTTTTTTAATTCATAAATTTTGTGATGTCATATAAAAAGTTTAATATCTTAAATACACTTTTATATAAAACAGTTCTATGCAAATTAACAAAAAGTTTTATCAATGAATTTTATTTTATGATTTTGGATAGTGAAATAACAATATTTAGCAAATATATCTTTTATTTTACATAAGAAACCCAGTGAGTACATCTTCTGTGTGTTCCAACATATTGGATATTGTAAATTAAAACACTTATCGAAGAGCTAAACTTAATTCAAGGAGATATCACATAACCATTTTCATGGATGAGGAAAATGTTATTCCAAATGTGGTTGTTAATGATAACATACATGTTAAATTGAATAGAATAAATGAAGATGTTTAAATTGAAGAGACAAAAATGTTATTCCAAATGTGGTTGTTAATGATAACATACATGTTAAATTGAATAGAATAAATGAAGATGTTTAAATTGAAGAGACAAAAATGTTATTCCAAATATGGTTGTTAATGATAACATACATGTTAAATTGAAAAGAATAAATAAAACTGTTTTTATTGTAGAGAAGAAAATGTTATTCCAAATGTGGGTGTTAATGATAACATACATGTTAAATTGAATAAAATAAAACTGTTTTTATTGAAGAGACAAAAATGTTATTCCAAATGTGGTTGTTAATGATAACATATATGTTAAATTGAATAAAATAAATAAAACTGTTTTTATTGAAGAGAAAAAAATGTTTTTCCGAATGTGGTTGTTAATGATAACATACATGTTAAATTGAATGAAATAAATAAAACTTTTTATTGTTCCAAATGTGGTTGTTAATGATAACATACATGTTAAATTGAATAGAATAAATAAAACTGTTTAAATTGAAGAGACAAAAATGTTATTCCAAATGTGGTTGTTAATGATAACATACATGTTAAATTGAAAAGAATAAATAAAACTGTTTTTATTGTAGAGAAGAAAATGTTATTCCAAATGTGGGTGTTAATGATAACATATATGTTAAATTGAATAAAATAAAACTGTTTTTATTGAAAAGAAAATCTTTATTCCGAATGTGGTTGTTAATGATAACATACATGTTAAAGTGAATAGAATAAATAAAACTGTTTTTATTGAAGAGAAAAAAATGTTATTCCGAATGTGGTTGTTAATGATAACATACATGTTAAATTGAATAAAATAAAACTGTTTTTATTGAAGAGACAAAAATGTTATTCCAAATGTGGTTGTTAATGGTAACCATCCATCCATATACCAAAGGCACTTCCCCCAATTTTGGGGGGTAGCCGACACCAACAATGAAACAAACAAAAAGGGGACCTCTACTCTCTATGTTCCTTCAGCCTAATCAGGGACTCAACCGAGTTCAGCTGGTACTGCTAGGGTGCCACAGCCCAACCTCCCACATTTCCACCACAGATGAAGCTTCATAATGCTGACTCCCCTACTGCTGCTACCTCCGCGGTCATCTAAGGCACCGGAGGAAGCAGCAGGGCCTACTGGAACTGCGTCACAATCGCTCGCCATTCATTCCTATTTCTAGCACGCTCTCTTGCCTCTCTCACATCTATCCTCCTATCACCCAGAGCTTTCTTCACACCATCCATCCACCCAAACCTTGGCCTTCCTCTTGTACTTCTCCCATCAACTCTTGCATTCATCACCTTCTTTAGCAGACAACCATTTTCCATTCTCTCAACATGGCCAAACCACCTCAACACATTCATATCCACTCTAGCCACTAACTCATTTCTTACACCCGTTCTCTCCCTCACCACTTCGTTCCTAACCTTATCTACTCGAGATACACCAGCCATACTCCTTAGACACTTCATCTCAAACACATTCAATTTCTGTCTCTCCATCACTTTCATTCCCCACGACTCCGATCCATACATCACAGTTGGTACAATCACTTTCTCATATAGAACTCTCTTTACATTCATGCCCAACCCTCTATTTTTTACTACTCCCTTAACTGCCCCCAACACTTTGCAACCTTCATTCACTCTCTGACGTACATCTGCTTCCACTCCACCATTTGCTGCAACAATAGACCCCAAGTACTTAAACTGATCCACCTCCTCAAGTAACTCTCCATTCAACATGACATTCAACCTTGCACCACCTTCCCTTCTCGTACATCTCATAACCTTACTCTTACCCACATTAACTCTCAACTTCCTTCTCTCACACACCCTTCCAAATTCTGTCACTAGTCGGTCAAGCTTCTCTTCTGTGTCTGCTACCAGTACAGTATCATCCGCAAACAACAACTGATTTACCTCCCATTCATGGTCATTCTCGCCTACCAGTTTTAATCCTTGTCCAAGCACTCGAGCATTCACCTCTCTCACCACTCCATCAACATACAAGTTAAACAACCACGGCGACATCACACATCCCTGTCTCAGCCCCACTCTCACCGGAAACCAATCACTCACTTCATTTCCTATTCTAACACATGCTTTACTACCTTTGTATAAACTTTTCACT
>NC_090744.1:17477407-17482407 GCF_036898095.1 Palaemon carinicauda | reverse complement strand
TAGACCTATATACTCCTCAAAAACGCTCCATATTTAGCTCACAAGGATGGTGAGACTGCAAACACTATCGAGCTATCGAGCTTGACCAGAACTCCAACCCCAGTCCTCTAGAATGCTAGACAAGGATGTTTTCAATAGGCCACTACAATCCTACATTAAGGGGTCGGTTGCCTGATGAGACCTCTCCAGTGCCTTCTATCCAAGGTATCCTATTCCACCAAACCTATCTATGAATACGTATCTATCAATTACTTATATTTATAATTAGTAATCTAAGACAGTGTTATCCAACATAGTATGGTTTACTCAAAGGGTTTCATTTAATTAATAACTCAGTCTGTGTAAGAGTAGTCGGCTATTTAAATTCTGTTTGTTTACATATAATGATTAATTTAATGAGAAGAATCAATCTCTAACTGAACAAAGTAAGCTTATTCAAGAATATGGGATTTCATTTATAAATGAAAACAATAGACTGACTAGGAAAACCAACTGAATTAGTGAGCAGGTAAAAGTAGAATGTACGAAAAATATGCCAAAAAAAAAGTCTGAATTTAGTCTATTTGGTGAGAAGTAAAATATATAGACAATAGATAAGTACAGACAAGTATTATATGTAGCCTATATATAAATACAGCTAAGTTGAAAATAAGACCCAACAAACTACATTTAGCATATTCAATAAAACAAGTTAAATCTATTGACTATATGTAGGTACTGACAAGTATTGTATATAGACTGTATATTAATACAGCCAAGTTGAAAATAACCAACAAACTTAATTTAGAATATTCAATAAGACAAGTAAAAAATACAAACAATTCATAAGTACAGGCAAGTATTAAATTTATATAATACAGACTACATGTACAGTCAAGTTAAAAAGTAAGGACTCACAGCCTTATAGTTCTTGAAAACGTCGCTGTATTGCAGAGGGCGCGTTCCTGCTCTCCACTTCTGAATATCTGTATGACCAGAGACGATCGATTGGTGGGCTTCTGACATTTCAACCAGGGTCTTCGAACCTTCTAGTTTCTTCCTCGATTGTCTGAGTCCATCCCTTTTGGCAAGACCCTCCTTAATAGCCTTCTTCGTCGCCGACGTCTCCTTCGAGATATCATCCCCTACTTTTTTCAAGTATTTTTATATACTCAGGGATTCTATCGTAAAGACGTTTATGTCCACGTTGCTTCGATTCCAAACGCTTCTTAAGTCTCTCTAGGCTGTTGAGCTCGTTTTCTAAGTCGCTGTAAAGCACGTCAGTGCTTTTGTTGATATCTTGTTTGAGGCTGTGAAACCATTCGTCCGAATTGGCCTGAGAGGTCGCCTCGTCAGATAATCTAAATTGGCTTGTGATGATGCTTATAATTGTGTAGTTCACTGGTAGTTCCTCGGGTAAACGGACGGGGATCCTGTGTTGTTTTCGGCAAAACGGACACCTAATGGATGATGAATTTTGAAGTATACTACGTATGCAAGATGTACACAGGGTGTGTCCGCAAGTGAGGCATCTGGGTAGGTGATTTGCTTCGTCAAAATTCTCGATACACACTTCACACTCCACCGATTTCATCTCGGTCTAGAGGATGTAAATGAACGGTTGGTAAAGATGGTTGAAGAAATAGTTGGAAATGCAGAGGGATACGTGCCGAATTAAAACTAATATTTCATATACATACAAATACAGCATATATAAACATATATATATATATGTATATATATATATATATATATATATATATATATATATATATATATGTGTGTGTTTCAATCTTCTTACGCTCCTGTCTGTTCAAATATATTATAGTGATTACATGCTCACACACACATACACATACATTCACACACATACACACACATATATATATATCATATATACATATATATATATATATATATATATATATATATATATATATATATATATTTATATATATACAGTATATATATATATATATATGTATATATATATATATATATATATATATATATATATATAAAATATATATATATATATATATATATATATATATATATATATATATATATATATATATATATATAAATGTGTGTGTGTGTGTGTGTTCGAGTGTATTTATATGTTCATTTATTTTTTTTTATTTCAGTTGAACTACAGATGCTTTCTCTATTTTCCTATCACTGCAGATCCCTCAAGAATGTTAAGGAAAAAGTTCGTCTTCATTTGGATAAAATAGATATATAAAAAAGGTCTACGAACAAATAAAAAGAAACTCTTCAAAAAAATTTCAGGAAAATAAGATAGATGATATCATTATCGCTATCGTCCCTTCATGGACAACTTCAAGATAAGATTTAAAAAGTTTTCTCTCTCTCTCTCTCTCTCTCTCTCTCTCTCTCTCTCTCTCTCTCTCTCTCTCTCTCTCTCTCTCTAGCTCTGCTTTTGATAAGATGCTTTTATTCATATCAGTTTGAAAGTTGATATCACTTCAGCTTCGGTCGCTCTCCAAGTTTCACTTCCTAAACTTAGTTGAAACATTAATGGGATATGAGACACAGGACGAGGAGCGAATATATTTCCTGACAAGGAGCAATGTATTTCAGGACGAGGAACGATCAGGATGAAAAAAGGGAAATAAGTTTAGGACGAGGAACGAACGTATTTCAGGATTAGGAACTAATATAATTTAGGTCAAGGAACGAATGTATTTTAGGACAAGAAATTAACATATCTCCAGACAAGGAGTGAACATACTTCCGGAGGAGGAACGGACATATTTCAGGACAAGGAGCCATCAGGAACGAATGTAATTTAAGACCAGGAATGAATGTATTTAGGACATAAAACGATCAGGACGAGGAACAATGTATTTTAGGACGAAGAACGATCAGGATGATGAGCAAACGTATTTTATGACGAGGGACGATCAGGATGATGAATGAATGTATTTTAGGACGACGGACGATCAATATGAAGAACGAACGTATTTCAGGAAGAGGGATGATCAGGATGAGAAACGGACGTATTTTAGAACAAGTGACGATCAGGATGATGAATGAATGTATTTTAGGAAGATGGACGATCAATATGAGAAATGAACGTATTTTAGGACAAGAGACGATCAGGACGAGGAACGAACGTATTTTAGGACAAGAGACAACCAGGATGAGGAACAAACGTATCTTAGGACGAGGAACGATAAGGACGAGGAACGAACGTATCTTAGGACGAGGAACGATCAGGACGAGGAACGAGCGTATTTTAGGACAAGGGAGGATCAGGACGAGGAACGATTGTATTTTAAGACAAGAGACGATCAGGACGAGGAACGAACGTATTTTAGGACAAGGGATGATCAGGACGAGGAACGAACGTATCTTAGGACGAGGAACGATCAGGACGAGGAACGAACGTATTTTAGGACAAGGGATGATCAGGACGAGGAACGATTGTATTTTAGGACAAGAGACGATCAGGACGAGGAACGAACGTATCTTAGGACGAGGAACGATCAGGACAAGGAACGAACGTATTTTAGGACAAGGAACGATCAGGACAAGGAACGATCGTACTTTAGGACGAGGGACGATTGGGATGATAAATGATCGTATTTTAGAACGAGGGACAATCAGGACGAGGAACGAACGTATTTCAGGATGAGGAACGATTAGGAGGAGGAACGAACATATTTTAGGACAAGGGACGATCAGGACGAGGAACGAACGTGTTTCCAGACAGGGAATGAACATTTTTAAGACGAGGAATGATCAGAACACGGAAGGAAAGTATTTCAGTATAACGAACGAACATATTTCAAGACAAAGAACGAATGTATTTCAGGACAAGGAACCAACGTACAAGGAACGAATGCATTTCTGGTCATGGAAATAAATGTTTTTCAGGTCAAGGAACGAACTTATTTTAGGACAAGAAACTAATGTACGTCAGGATATGGAACAAATGTATTTCAGGATATGGAAAGAAACGTACGTATTTCAGAACAAGGAACGAACGTATTTCAGGACAAGTAGCAAATATATTTCAGGATATGCAAAGAAATGTATTTCCGGACGATGAATAAATTTGAAAATAAAGAAAATACGAGTGTTCTTTCTAATCAACCTATGAAATCTTTAGAATATATTTTAGGCATATATATATATATATATATATATATATATATATATATATATATATATGTATATATCACAGGATTTTTGGTCTTATGAATTTGAATCTACAACTAGGGCTGCAGCTTAGCTAGCAACAACAACAACAACAACAACAACAATAATAATAATAATAATAATAATAATAATAATAATAATAAAAGACATTTGCATGAAGTCTATCATACATGAAGACATAAATCTACACACTCGCATATACATAAATATATATGCAGATACATTCTATAAAAAGAAGCTGTACATTCTTATCATTTCTACTAATTCACTGTATATTTAATGAAGTCAAAATCCACTATAACGTTTTCGGCACAATTTCACAAGCACTCGCAGAGAGGAAAACGAATATATGCATTCACATTCAATGTTAGTTGTACAAATACATCACAGATGTCACTATTTAACTGAACCTCAAGATGATGTCCAATTGTTCTCTCACCGATTCCCTTCGTAAGATCATTCTCTTGGAAGAGTCAAATTATATCAACTGTCATGTAGGTCTTGGCTCTGTCCAAACAACCCAGGCTCTCCCGATCTCTTATCAAGATAAGAGTATTTGTGAAATGTTTCCTGATATGGATTAAGTGACATATCTGAATTGATAATGCTATTAGATAAGAAATGTTAGTCATGCATCGCGTTGATACAGGGAGACTGTATGATTTTGTAAGCTTGGTTGTTTTACAGTTTTTTTTTATTTGAATTATATATATGGTATAAAACATAATTTATGTACATATATATATATATATATATATATATATATATATATATATATATATATACATATATATGTATATATATATACATATATATGTATATATATATGTATA
>NC_090744.1:17461960-17471907 GCF_036898095.1 Palaemon carinicauda | reverse complement strand
GAAGCCCACTTCAATGTAATTAATTGCATTAGGAAAAGAATTACACAGAATTAATTAAATTAGGTCCTAGAAATGCTTTAGTCACTTGCTTATCTGATCCATGGGAGTTAACTGAATAATGGAATTCTAATGGGTCTGTGATATCTTATTTCGTTGTAAGAATTCGTTTAAGCAATATACATAATACTAGACTCCTGATCTATATAAGCCAATTCCTGATACTGTATACTGAAAGTTTATCCATCAGTATATATTCAATATGTTCCAATATATATCTATTTAGATTTATATTTCACTGTTAAACTTTATCATCTTTAATATGATATATATACACACACACACACACACACATATATATATATATATATATATAACAGAATGAGTCCCCCAGAGATTGTAAAAGAAGCATAGAAAGGAAGAGAGGACGTATATTTATGTATATATATATATATATATATATATATGTATATATATGTATATACACACACACCACATATATATATATATATATATATACACATTCATATACTTATATATAAAGATATATACAGTATATATATACGTATATACATATATATATAATATATATATGTATATATACATATATATATATATATATATATATATGTGTGTGTGTGTGTGTGTATGTGTAGGTATTACAACAACTGTTTGATTCTATAACAGATCAAGTCGAATAACCAAAAATTGTGAAGTCACAGAGTAAAGTAAAAGTAGTAATACAATCAATTCGATTTCAAAGAAAATGTGTAGATTCATCTACTCATCTTTATGATGATTATATACATTTTAATAACACTTTAAAATCAACACTGACCTTAACAATTTCTTACAACTCTTCTTCACCCAAGGGGTTACTGCACTGTAATTATTCAGTGGCCACTTTCTTCTTGGTAAGGGAAAAAGAGACTCTAGCTCTTCTATGAGAAGGACACTCCAGAATCCAACCATTGTTCTCTAGTCTTGGGTAGTGCCATAGCCTCTGTATCATGGTCTTCCACTATCTTGGGTTAGAGTTCTCTTGCCTGAAGGTACATTCGGGCACACCATTTTATCTTATTTCTCTTCTCTTGTTTTGTTAAAGTTTTTATAGTTTATATAGGAGATATTTATTTCAATGTTGTTACTCCTTTTAAAATACTCAATTTTCCCCTGTCTCCTATCCTCACTGGGCTATTTTCTCTTTTGGAGCTCCTGGGCTTATAGCATTTTGCTTTTTCAACTAGGGTTGTAGCTTACCAAGTAATGATAATAATAATAATACATTCGTTTCGAAGATATGAAAATATTGCCAGTTAGAATGTATATAATTCATTCAGCCAGACAGTTCTAATTCATATTCTTTATAATGGCTACTTTATCATTCTAAATGAGGCCAGATAGTGCTATGGTTAAGTTGGAAGAGGATGTAGATAAAATATTCAAATCATGGAGAGGGATTCTTGTTAAAAATATCTGTAGGGGAAGAAATAGATAAATAAACTAACAGATATGAAATATTTAAGGTATTAATGCAAGTACACTGATTTTGCCCTCTCTCTCTCTCTCTCTCTCTCTCTCTCTCTCTCTCCTCTCTCTCTCTCTCCATAGGAGAAGCATCTTTATCATTTCCACTCTACGCATGCTTAAATGATTTGGTAAATTTCGAATATATAGTTGTTAACTATTAGAGCAATAAATTAATTAACTTCCTTGTTTTTGAGTTATTCGTCTTGGGAAGTATAACTTATATAATTATTTATTGAAGAAAATATAAAAAGAAAGGGCAAGTACTCTACTGACTCAATTATTTTCCATAAAATGCGTAGACAGTGCGTAATTTATGCGTATACAGTGAGTGAAAAGTGCGTAAACACAGCATACAGTGCGCACAGAGGGCGTAAACAATGCGTGACACTGCGTATCACCAAAATGGCAAGGTTTGCCACAATTTTTGTTTACGCAATGCTGTGCGTCGTGTTAGTTATTAAAAATTGTATGGAGTGCAGGAAGGATGCAGAGATCCGTAGAGAATATTGAAATGTAAAAAAAAAAAATGGCTTGATTCATTTTTCGTGCCATTTTACTCTATTCGCACTCCGCATGAAGATTTTAATCCCTGGCACGACGAATTGTACAGCATTACGAAATCACAAATCGTGCAAGTGTCAAGGTGCCTCAGAGTGGCTTTATATACAGGGTGTCCACAAAGTCTGGGTACATGGGAGATTTCAATAAAGTCTGCGAATACAGGGTGTCTACAAAGTCTGGGCACACTGGAGATAAACACATACTTTTGAAATAGTTTTATTTAAATCTAATGTTAATAACTAACATTTTCGAGAGGGTTTCCATCATTTCCAATGCATAATTTGATGCATTTTACAAAATTCAGCGTCTCGAAGGTTAAATTCTTCTGCAATTTTACGATAAGACCATCCTTCCTTCTCGTCCACTTAAGACTACTAACTTGAATCGTTCTTCTTTAGACAGAGCCATCATTCGATTTGGACAGGAACAATAACTTATATAAGGAGTGAAATCTCCCATGTACCCAGACTTTGTGGACACCCTATGTTCTAATTTAAACACATTATTTCTGGGATGCTTGATTCGGTGAAAAAATATCTTGTCTTGATCTTCCAGACCAATATAAACCAGCTTAAGGTAATATTCAGATTCTGCTCTTGGTTCGGGGATCTAAACTTTTGATGAATAGTTTAGAAAGACCGATGAACTTTGTGGGTTTGATTATTATTATTATTATTATTATTATTAAATGCTAAGCTACAACCCTAGTTGGAAAAGCAGGATACTATAAGCCCAGGGGCCCCAACAGGGAAAATAGCCCAGTGAGGAAAGGAAATAAGGAAATAAGGAAAAATAAAATATTTTAGGAATAGTAACAATATTCAAATAAATAAATAAATAAATATCAGTATAGTCTTGAGGATTTCACTAATAATGAGCAAGTATCATCATCTATTAAATGCTCGTCCTCATTTCTAATTCAAACAGTTTTCCAATTTTTATAGATTCAGAAAAAAAATAAGTTATATAATATAAAAGGTATCTTCATATTCTAAAAGCATTTACCTATCATCTAAAAATAAAGAGTAAATAAAAAAACAGCACAGAATATGATAGAGAGAGAGAGAGAGAGAGAGAGAGAGAGAGAGAGAGATTCATTGGACTACATATAAGAAAATAGTTTCAAATTCAAAAGATAAATGGTGTTATATAAAGTTTATCTATTGAATATATAAAAAGGAGAGAGAGAGAGAGAGAGAGAGAGAGAGAGAGAGAGAGAGAGAGTACGGGTTGCTTTGTTTAGTTGAGAGTAATAAATTCTCTAGAGTCTAGCATCTCATTTCTTCATTTTTTTATTAATACTTCATTAATATACTCTCTCTCTCTCTCTCTCTCTCTCTCTCTCTCTCTCTCTCTCTCTTTAGATTTGGATATTTTGATTCAAGGATGCTTTGAAGAAATGTTAATATGATGTATTATTATTATTATTATTATTATTATTATTATTATTATTATTATTGTTGTTGTTGTTGTTGTTGTTGTTGTTGTTGTTGTTGTTGTTGTTTAAGCTAAAACCCTAGTTGTAAAAGCAAGATGCTATAAGCCCAATGGCTCCAACAGGGAAAAACCGCCCAGTTCGGAAAGGAAATAAGGAAATAAATAAACGGTATAGGTAAAAAATAATAAATTTCGAAAAGTCTAAGAACGTATTTCAAACTTGAGTGGCTTTTAATCCAATTGATACATTTCATAGGTTTTGAACACCTTTCGATTTGATACACCACCAATGTACATTTAATTACATTCCTGAATATTCTATCTTAATCAAGAATTCATCAAAGAGGGATTTGATACTGAAGGCAGGATTTGAAAACTACATTTCGCTTATTGAATAAACATGATTTAGCACAAGCGTCTTATGACTTATGTGTGGAGTCCTTTATCATTCGTGTTTCATAATGAAATTTATATTTTGAAATTAGTTTCTTTTCATGTTTGCTTGATAAAAGGACAAAGGTCTATTAATTTTCGTATCATAAAGAGGCTGATCAATGAATATGTATGTATGTATGTATGTATGTATGTATGTATATATGTGTATATATATATATATATATATATATGTATATATATATATATATATGAATATATATAAATATATATATATACATACATATATACATATTCATATATATATATACATATATATATATATATATATATGAATATATATAAATATATATATATAAACATATATATATGTATATATATATATATATATATATACATATATTTACATACTTACATTTATACTTATATATTATCATAAATACACGTACACACATTATATATACACACATATATATATACATATATATATATATATATATATATTTATATATATACAGTATATATTATATATATATATATATTTATATATATACAGTATATGTATATATATATATATATATATATATTTATATATATACAGTATATGTATATATATATATATATATATATATTTATATATATACAGTATATGTATATATATATATATATATACAGAATATATAGCATAAGTTGTAATTTTTTTTTTATAAAATCATACACAATTTCTCGTAGTATGAATAAGTGACGAATGTCTATGTTTTCCATTACATCTAATTAGGAAGACTTACCAACGTCATGCCTTGGTAATTCCCATAACATGTCACTCATTAAGAATGAAAAAAAATTCCCTACAGAAACAAAACCCAAAATTAATTTTTCATAAAACTGATAATCCTAAAACTGTCATCATCACTACTACCAATTCTACTGCCATCTCGTGTTCAGATACTTTTCAAGTGATGGGGGCCTATTGGATACGTCCCTGTCTAGCGTCCTGCTGGACGGGGAGTCGAGTCTCATTCAACCTCGTTAGTTTCTTGTAGTGTCTGCAACCTCACCATCCTTATGTGCTAAAGATGGGAGCTTTGGGGGAGCTTATAGGTCTACCTGCTGAGTCATCAGCAGACATTGCCTGGCCTTCCCTGGTCTTAGCATGAGTAGGGGAGTATATAAGTCTACTTGCTGAGTTATCAGCAGCCATTGCCTGGCCTTCCCTGGTCTTTGCTTGAGAGGGGGAGTCTATAAGTCTATCTGCTGAATCATCAGCAGTCATTGCCTGGCCTTCCCTGGTCTTAGCTTAAGTAGGGGAGTATATACAGTAAGTCTACTTGCTGAGTTGTCATCAGCCATTGCCTGGCCTTCCCTGGTCTTAGCTTGAGCAGGGGAGTCTATAGGTTTACCTGCTGAGAATCAGCAGCCATTGCCTGGCCTTCCCTGGTCTTTGCTTGAGCAGGGGAGTCTATAGGTCTACCTGCTGAGAATCAGCAGACAATGCCTAGCCTTCCCAGTTCTTAGCTTGAGCAGGGGAGTCTATAGGTTTACCTGCTGAGAATCAGCAGACACTGCCGGGCCTTCCCCGGTCTTAGCTTGAGCAGGGGAGTCTATAGGTCTACCTGCTGAGAATCAGCAGCCATTGCCTGGCCTTCCCTGGTCTTAGAACGAGTAGGGTAGTCTATAGATCTACCTGTTCAATCATCAGCAGCCATTGCCTAGCCTTCCCCGGTCTTAGCATGAGCAGGGAAGTATATAAATCTACCTGCTGAGTTATCAGCAGCCATTGCCTGGCCTTCCCTGGTCTTAGTTTGAGCAGGGGAGTAGATAAGTCTACCTGCTGAGTTATCAGCAGCCATTGCCTGGCCTTCCCTGTCCCTAACTTGGGTGGAGAAGGGGCTTGGGCGCTGATCATATAGATATATAGCCTCTAGGGCATTGTCTTGTTAGGGCATTTTCACTCTTTCTCGCTTCTGCCAATTATGAGCGTCCTTTTAAAACCTTTAAATACTCACCATATGAAAGTAACCAAATGCCTATTGATGGGAGTAAAGAACTAGAGATTTTGATATTCAGTCTCCGGGAGAGAACACTCCCACGAGAACTCGCTTTTGAATTATTTACTGGTCGCTCTACCTACGCGACTTCTCTGGCGGTGCTGAAATATCATGATTTTGTTGTTTTATTTTTTTCCTTTTGTTTGAAATCGAACTGTTTCTCCTTTTGCGATTTTTCATTATCTTTGATATTGTGGTAAGTAAATTTTCTGTATTTTTTGTTAGTGTTTTTTTTTTTTTTTTTTTAGGTTTTCATATTTCCGTACATTAATTTATATTCAATTTGGTCTATATGTTCTCTCTCTCTCTCTCTCTCTCTCTCTCTCTCTCTCTATATATATATATATATATATATACTATACACCCTCTCTCTCTCTCTCTCTCTCTCTCTATATATATATATATATATATAGATAGATAGATAGATAGAGAGAGAGAGAGAGAGAGAGAGAGAGAGAGAGAGAGAGAGAGGGTGTATAGTATATATATATATATATATATACACTACCACGCGTCAATGTATTCCTATTAGTGTTTCAAATATGAATTCACGAACAAAAGTATATAGTAGATACATACACTACCACGCGTCACTGAATTCTTATTAGTGTTTCAAATATGAATTCACAAGCAGATTTTAATCTCGTATTCACTCGACGTTGTATATAAACACACATATGGGGAAATCTATTTCCTGATAGGTGGTCCTACCTGTTTTTATGTGGACAGTGACTTTATCCATGAGGCTATCAAGGAATGTTTAAGCTTATTGCTTATCTATACTCTTATCTATATGCTTCATTATCTGAATAAGCCCATATTATTATTATTATTATTATTATTATTATTATTATTATTATTATTATTATTATTATTGTTATTATTATTATTATTTTTGTTATTATTATTATTATCATTATTAATTATTATTATTATTATTATTGATGCAGTGTGGGCCAGAGGTAGATGGAGAATGCTGGCCAGAAACATCGACCCCACATAAAAGTTAGAAAAGATGCAGACAAAGAATTATTATCATTATTATTATTATTATTATTATTATTATTATTATTATTATTATTATTGATGCAGTGAGGGACAGAGGTAGATGGAGAACACTGGCCAGAAACATCGACCCCACATAAAAGTGGGAAAAGATGCAGACAAAGAATTATTATTATTATTATTATTATTATTATTATTATTATTATTATTATTATTATTATTTGCTAAGCTACTATCTTAGTTGGAAAACCAGAATGCTATAAGCCCAGAGGCTCCAGCAGGGAAAACAGCCCCGTGAGGATATCAAACAAGGAAAAATAAAATTTTCTAAAAACAGTAGCAGCATTGAAATAATTATTTCCCATATAAACTATAAAGAGTTCAACAAAACAATAGGAAGAGAAGTAAGAGAGAATAGTGTGCTCGAGTGTACCCCCAAGCAAGAGAACTCTAATCCAAGACAGTGGAAGACCATGGTACAATGGTTTGATTTTGGAGTGTCCTTCTCCTAGAAGAGCTGCTTATCATAGCAGTCTGTTCTACCCTTACCTAGAGGAAAGTAAGCACAGATAGATTTAATGATTATGATTAGTATATTGTCATAAAATTTTAAAAAAATATATACAAAATAGAACAATAGCAGATTGACGAAAGAATCAATGGATATAAGGAACCATTTAATGAAAAAACTATTATATATTCCTTTTGTAATACCATAAGATTCTTCAAATAAGTACATTTCCACATTCATAAGATATTTTTGTAAACGTAAATTTGTATTCTTAAGATACTAAAGGTTAATTATGAAGTATCTTGAACAATATCTAAAATTTCAAAGGAAATTTTCAATCCTAATTTTGGTAAAACTGAAGAAAGGTGGGATTCCATAGTGTCCAACAAGAATATTGGATTTACTACGTTATTGTTCATAAATAAATCTGCTTTCACGCCACCTTATGCAGCAACAACAGTACCCAAATACTTCAATGATCTATTTCTGCCAAGTAACTCTCAATTCAACACGACATTTAAATCGAATACCTAATGTGGAGGGAACTGTAAAAAGTAAAATGAAGCTATAGCAGTACCCTGAAATGATCTTACATGGGAATTGTACAAACTGTTTTTTTTATCAATCTAATATAAGATATAGTGTATCTTTTTGTACTAGACATCTGGCTAGTACAGTGGTAACGTGTCTGTCTGGCATTCGCATGGCAGCAGATCGACCCCCGCCTTGGACCGTGAGTTTAAGCTGTTTACTGGGGAGTCCACTGCTGTGGTTGGGCACCACAGCGGGGGGTTGGACTTGCCCGGCTGACGTTCTTGTGAGTATCTATTCTGGTGAAACTAGAACTGAAATCAGACACCTTTATCCTTAAGATGAGATGGAAAGACTTAATTAAATTCAGCTGATTGGGAACCTCCCTGTATGGTGATGGGCTGAACTGGGGTTTTCAAGACCTACTCAAGTTCGACAGTTTCTTGTAGTGTCTGTAATCTTGCCATTCTTGTAAGCTAAGGATATAGACTTTGGGAGTCTACAAGGAAACATGCTGAGTCATCAGCAGCCATTGCCTGGCCCTCCCTAAGATTGTGGGAAAGGGGGCTTGGATGCTGATGATATGTTAAAGTTAAAAAAGTTGCGGGTTTTAGGTCTCCACTGAGACGATCTACATCATTCTGCTCGGGCGACCATAAGCCAGCAGGGACTATCACTAGTCCCCTCTAACCTACCCCCCAGGCGCCACCCTGGGGAGTAACCCCCGGTAGAAGGTCTCACAGTATCCGCGTCCTGGCGGGGACCGAATTCGGGACCTCTGAAACAGAAGCCCGCGACGCTACCAACCTAGCTATCCGGTCAGTCTCTGGGGGTATTACCCCTTAGTCATTGTCACTGGCTCTAGCCTCTGCCATTCACGAGTGACCTTTAAAATCTTGAAATGTGCAAATATCGGTGAAAATATAGAAGTTTTGTAAACTTACACTAGAATATATGATACAATTTTCTATATTTTTCAAGTTTCATAATGATAAAATAGTATCATAAATTTGTAGACAAATGCAATTTTCTATATTTTTCAAGTTTCATAATGATAAAATAGTATCATAAATGTGTAGACAAATGCAATTTTCTATATTTTTCAAGTTTTATAATAATAAAATAGTAGAATATATATTTTATATTACGGCAATTTTATATATTTTTCAAGTTTTATAATAATAAAATAGTAGAATATATTTTTAGATTACGGAAATTTTATATATTTTCTAAGTTTTATAATTATAAAATAGGAAGAAATGTCCAGAAAGCAAGTTATTCAGGAGTGAAATTGCCACCCTCCGGTAATTCCACTGAGATAACACATTAAGTATTTAGGTGATAATTTATGAAAGGGAGAAAAACATTAGGAAAATGTAAAGTGCAAAGTGAAGGTGATGGTGGTAAATATTTTACAGTATGGAAATTATTCATCATACAGATAGATATTAGCTTTTGACTGATGTTTTTTTTGCTACCTATGAGATGAAACGAGATAGGATCAATAAAAAACCCCTCAATATTTTGATATAATGACGATTTCAAACATACTGTTTGTTAAAGATGAAAATCTTGTTTCATGCATAATGCACCAAGAAAAAAATAAGCTTCGTTGCTTCAAAATTAAGTACAGTAACTCCTCAAATTATTATTATTATTACTATTAATATTATGATTATTATTATGATTATTATTATTATTATCATCATCATCTTATTATTATTATTATTATTATTATTATTATTATTATTATTATTATTATTATTATTTGATAAGTTACAATCCTTGTTGGAAAAGCAGGATGCTATAAGCCCGCGGGCTCTGATAGGGAAAGTAGCTCAGTGAAGGAAGGAAATAAGGAAACAAAAAAAAGTATATAGGCTATAAAAATACCAATATAAAATAACTTAAGATTAGTCAAGATAATTTCTTAT
>NC_090744.1:17449460-17454460 GCF_036898095.1 Palaemon carinicauda | reverse complement strand
ATCCCTTTACGGTCCTTTACACTATTTATTTCCTCTATGTTCCTTTGTGCTTTTCAGTCACACCCGTGAGATAATGTTAAATTAAGAGTGAAGTGACACATGGCTTGGCAAAAACCAGTCTAATTATGAGATTTATAAGATAATTAAAATAACTTCCAAATACTCTCCCACTTTGCTATCGAACCGTCTGATTAGAACTATTTCCACCTTTTGTATATAACAGCTTTTCTCACTTTTAATTCAAGCTTCCCATTTGGGGCTATTATATGCCCAACTTAGTATTACATTTAGTATTCGGTGCATGACAGTCAAATAAGTTTTCAGTGAAAGCTATGCCCCAAGTTTAATGTTAAGCAACCTGAAACAGAAGATAACAGGACAAGTATCTATATTTTACTTACTTTAAAGGCTGGTTTTCTGATCCTATACTGCTTAGGAACACTACTCTCTACATGATCTTCACATTCAGTTTATCGTATACATTCCCAGGTATTTAGCATTTCGCACTGCACATGGCACTTTTATTGGCAAACCCACACTATCGAAGCACTTAGAAAACAAGAAAGTCTTCAGTTTCTCTTGAAAACCTCAATATATTCAGTCTTTCGGATGTCTCGTAGGAGCTCGATGTGGTGAAGTTAAAGCAATGAACCCCATTTATGATGGGTAATTTTGACAGTGTACTTTACAGTCCTATAGTTTGAAGTCTAGGCTATTTCGTGGTTATGATTATGAGGGGGAAAGTATAGTCTCTCTAGTCTTCCAAGTTATCCTTGTTTCAGTTTTGCATAATAATTACTAAGCCTACAAAAATTGAAATGATGGCAAAGTAGTATATATATATATATATATATATATATATATATATATATATATATATATATATATATATATATATATATGCATATATATATACATATATATATATATATATATATATATATATATATATACATATATATACATATAGATATATATATATATATATATATATATATATATATATATATATATATGTATATATATATATATATATATATTATATATATATATACATGTATATATCTATCTATCTATTTTTCTATCTATCTATCTATCTATCTATATATATATATATATATATATATATATATATATATAAAATACAATATTACATATGAATTTTATTTCCAAGCTCAAGTTGCGCAAATGTATTAGTAGGCTACATCTAGACGGTGGTAAAATTTCAATATATCATTTAGATAAACCACGACTTTTAAATCACAAATCTATAAAAAAAAACCTGTCAATCATTACATATGAATCCCAAACTAGAAACAAAGTCCAGTTAAATTGAGCAATTTCCAAATAGAACTGGAAGTATTTTAACTGTATGAAAAGGTTCGTCTGCCCCAATAACCACGAACAATTTAACCAAGCATTTTTAGCTTAACGACCCAGTTTTCCTTGTTAATCAATTACCTTAGAAGAGGGGGGAGGGGTTATTAGCCCATAAGGTAAGCCCCTTTTCCCATTCCTAACATGGAACCCTGAAAATAAGAGAAGAAGGAGATTTTTATCTCTTTTATCCATGTTTTCTTAATGACCGTCATAGACAGTTACATTTATAGCAACTACTCAGTTGGCACTGTTAATAAATAAATGCTCTCTTGGCTATTGACACAGCTGGCCTGGGAAATTACGATGATAATTAAGATAATTTTCTATATATTCCCTAAATTAATTTGTTTGCAATTTTATTACACATCAAGATGATATTCAAAGAAAATTTGCAATTGCAATGATAGAAAACCGAGCTTATGGGAGACTCAACTGTGTTCAGCTTCTATCTATTTATCTCAAACGATTCATCCACTTAAAGAGACATCTGAATTAATCCATTCATTTTCTATAAACCATTTTCTTATACAAAAACTATTATTAAAATCATGAAATTACCTAAATATTTTTGTGAAAAATTAAAAAAAAAGTACTTACCATGCCTCGAAATTGATATAGATGTTCAAAATATTTAGTCAATTTTCGTTTAGGAAGATGTCCACCTTACTGTGTAAGAGCTACGAATTATTATTCATTCTAATCTGGTATTGAGTTTTATTGATATCAGGTTGTTTGTATCTTAGGGAAAATAGAATATTAAAAGAAAAATGTAAGAAATTAACCCACAAACTCACCATCATAGACTATTACCCTAAAAGCATTTAAAAGCACACCAACTTTACATTTTTTCGTAGATTAGCAGGAAGTAAATGCTTGAGAAATTATCTGTATGGGCATTTCTTGCCGTAATAATAGGAGTCCTGATAAATAAATAAATATATATATATATATATATATATATATATATATATATATATATATGTGTGTGTGTGTTTATATATATATATATATATATATATATATATATATATATATATATATATATATATATAAACAAATTGTCAACATTAAATAATATGTCACAAACGTATCCAAAAGTGTTTGGCATATCTAGACTGTAATGTCCCGTACTTTTGTGTCCTTATAACTTTTATCCAATGTTGTTTAAAGTATCTTCCGTGGTTAAAAGTCTCGATCATTTAAATATTGTGAAATAGGTTTTTCAACCTTGAAACAATTCTATCATACCTGACATACTGCTGATGTATAATGGCCTTTTCAAAATATTCTTTAATTTCTATATAAATAGTTGCCACTCTTCCATCTACATCTTCTATAAAGAGAAAATATAATTTTCTCTAAACCTTGTTAACTCTATAGGGCCTCAATAGTGTCGATCTAACAATGAAAGAGCAATATGCTGTGTGAATTGAATACTTTTGAACGGACATGATAAAATGACTGTTGGGGTCCTGTAGAGAGCAAGGTACCCTGACTGTAAAGGACCAGAAAAACAGCCCTTAAATTAAAGTAAGTAAAATACCACATGTAAACAAAGTGGTATTCATCTATTTAAAGATAAATATGTAGGATTTTTTTTTTTTAATTTAATCTCGAAGGATAAACAAGTAATGATTTATTTTTTCATTGCTATAAACATAATCACATAAAGGTGAATGACTTTATAGTTAACAATTTTATTATTATGTATTCTGAATTTCAAGTAGCTGAGGTCATTAAAAACTGACTTCATATTGATCTCATGTTTGTTTTAAAGGTAGAAAATATTTGTGTTCTTATATCATTGGAGTGTTTAAATATTAATGAGACGAAACACACACACTTATACAAACACACACACACACACACATATATATATATATATATATATACATATATATATATATATATATATATATATGTAGTATATATATGTATATGTATATATATACATATATATATATATATATATATATATGTGTGTGTGTGTGTGTATGTATATATGTATATATATATATATATATATATATATATATATGTATGTATATGTATATATGTATATATATATATATATATATATATCTATATATATATATATATATACATGTATGTGTGTGTTTGTATGTGTAAGTGTGTGTGTAGAGAGAAATGTTATGAGAACATGGAACAATAGGTCAGGATGTTTGAAAAATCAAGGTATTCATTGTAATAAAAGTAAATAAATATAAGATACTTTTTCAACGTATAACTCCTGAAATGGAAATCGGAATATATTTAGTGTGTGCGTTTGTGTGTGTGTGTCAATCTCAAATCCTTAATTCAAATGCACCAAACTTTTACCATACCTTCTTTTGTTTATAATATTCCAGGAATGTATCTTTTTTGTCATCAGGGTCAGGCTATTGTTTTCCTGTCATTCTTTTCTTCGAAAGACCTTTCTAAAAAGCCCAGTCAATGAAAAATGTCGAGCGAATATGATCTCCTTGTCCATTAGTGAAAACAAAAGATTATTATTTCGCCTCTCTCTCTTTTATTCTCGGATTGAAGCCCTGCACTGTTCAAGATCACTGGAGTCCTAACATAACCAGGCCCTTTAGAAGATAGCGTTATCTGATATTAATACTGTTATAATTATCATTATTACTAGCCACGATACCTGGCTATAACCCTAGTTGGAAAAGCAGGAGGCTATAAGCCCAAGGGCTCCAACAGTGAAAACTAGCCTACTGAGGAAATACAATACAAGAGAAGTAATGAATTATTCAAATAAAATATGTTGAAGATAGTAGCAATGTTAAAATAGATCTTTATTATAAAAACTATATACAGTAGGGATACTTAAGTCAGCCAAGGCTAAAACTGTTTTGAGATGTTATAATTATCATTATTGCTAACCAATATAACCCTAGTTGGAAAAGCAGGATGCTATAAGCTCAATGGCACCAACAGGGAAAATTAGCCTAGTGAGGAATACAATACAAGAGAAGTAATGAATGATTAGAATGAAATATTTTGAAGAAAGTAGCAGCATTAAAATAGATCTGGAAGAGAGAGAGAGAGAGAGAGAGAGAGAGAGAGAGAGAGAGAGAGAGAGAGAGAGAGAGAGAGAGAGAGAGAGAGAGGAAACTCACGTTTACGCCTATTATTATTATATTTATTATCATTACTAGCTAAGCTACAACCCTAGTTGAGAGAGAGAGAGAGAGAGAGAGAGAGAGAGAGAGAGAGAGAGAGAGAGAGAGAGAGAGAGAGAGGGGTGGAAATTACTCCCTCCAGATGATTAACATCACGTCTCGATAAATTCTTGCCTTTTAAAGAAAACTTACTTAATAAAGGTTACACATATCCTATGGCACTCATGATTGGAGTTTTTAATCTTAATTGCATAATGTAGAACATTGAAGAGTTTTCATCTCGCATAAGTTAATTTATTTTCTTATAATGCGATTGATACTGACACTGCAAAGGCCCTTCAAAACGATGGGCCTAATGCACGGCGGGCAGACACTGTTACCAATTTTGTTGTATGGGTAACAATCACAAGTGTAGATGACGTCATAGACGAGGTACTGGATGGGCGCCTGATCATTGTCTGACACAACTCTGACTGCCCTGTGGCT
>NC_090744.1:17426960-17446960 GCF_036898095.1 Palaemon carinicauda | reverse complement strand
AACCATGGTACAGAGGCTAGGGCACTACACATGAATGAAGAACAATTGTTTGATTCTGGAGTGTCCTCAAAGAAGAGCTACTTATCATAGCTAAAGAGTCTCTTTTACCCTTACCAAGTGGAAAGTAGCTACTGAACAATTACATTGCATTAGTTAATACATCAAGTGTTATATTAGCTGATTGCTAGGTGTATGAGGAAAAATGAGAATACACAAAGCATAGGCAAGACTATTCAATGTATGTGTAGGTAAAAAAAATGAGCCGTAACCAAAAAGGGATCCAATGTAGCAAATATCAACTATTTAGGTGTTCATTGGTAATAACCAGTTTTCAATGAAAATTAAATTTTAGATATGAAAATCACTTAATAACAATATCAAACCTAACTCCACTATAATAGAATCTTCCCAGTCTAAAAGAAAATAGTTCCATAAGTAGTATTCCAGTAATATTATTTGTCAAAAATTCTTTTGAATTTATAATTATTATAATAAGAGGCCTTATAATCTCGAAGCATATTTTTTCCAGAATTTCGGGGCCTAAGCATAATAGAATAATAGCAATAACCATTGTGTCGTAATGGCTTGTCTTAATTGAAACGGAAATGGGATCTTGTACTATTGTACGCAAGGTATCTTGCTGTGGGCGTAATACTTGAGAGAGAGAGAGAGAGAGAGAGAGAGAGAGAGAGAGAGAGAGAGAGAGAGAGAGAGGAGAGAGTACTCAGTAGAGCGCAGACCTCCTCAGCGGCAGCTTATTTCGCGACCTTTAGCTCGAACTTGATCTTGACCTTTGACCTTAACATGTACACATTGCCGTGGATTTTCATACACTTAACTATGAGCCAAATTTGAAGTCTGTGACAACGATGTCCAAAAATACGGCTGATTACGTGAATTGGACATTTTGCTTGACCGTGACCTGGATCTTTGACCTTGACCTTAGGAAATTTAATCAATTTCAGCTTTTTACATAACAGTTAATCCCTGAAAGTTTCATTACTCTACGATTAAAATTGTAGCCAGGAAGCGGTTCACAAACAAATTCACACGCACACATAAACAAAAACACAAACAAGAGGTAAAACAGAACCTCCTTCCAACCTATTTAGTGGATGTAATTACTTGATGGAATGAAGTAATAAAAAGGATATTTTTTCCAATAAATAAATCCATTCATTAAGCATTCATTGACAATAATCTAATGGGCTTTTGAAATATAATTCCTGGAAATTATCCGTCATATCGAACTCTCTAATTACGGCTTAATCTCACGGACGGGCAAGTTTCGTAAGAACTGGGTTTAAAAAAAAAAATTGGTTTGCATAAATGTGCTTGTGTACTAAGATGCTATATAACAGCGTGCCTGTATAATTTCTAATTTGTTTTTACAGGTGCAGTGTTTACCAAAACACTTTTATTGGTACTTATTAAAATCAATTGCAATAAGTTTGAGTATTACTACATAAATGTGACTATACATTGGGCGTAATTATATACAAATACTGTCATACATTAGACTTAAAAGTTGTTTTCAAGTACTAATCTATAACGTGACAGTATATGAACAGGTAAGTAAATGATTGTACCTTATACGGGTTTTTAAGAAGCCCAAAGGACATGTGTTCACCGGCACCTGATGAACCGAACTTGATGAAACCAAGTGAAAAAAATTTCCTTGGTGACCCCTTCCAACTAATTAAGTTTGGGCGGATATATACGAAGGTGGGCGGGGTGTATTTAGAATACTTTTGGTACAGACATATGTGTATGTGTGCATTATAATATCCTTCATAAAATAAACAGCTAGTGTCTGGCTTTCCCAACTAGGGTTGTAGCTTAGCTTGTAATATATATATATATATATATATATATATATATATATATATATATATATATCTTCTTAGCAGAATCCAATATATACTACCCTTATAAATCATTCAATATTTAGTTGCAAGCAAAACAATTTTCTCCACGTAAAAGATAATAAAACTAAAAGCTGTCTTCCTAAAAATATGTTTTTCCTAACTTATATTTCGACGACGTTTCTTCCCATCATAAACTTTCAAAGTTTCAGAAATGGGTCGGGAGAAGAAACAATATTAGCTTGATCTGGGAAAAAGACCCGTTGGGCGCAAAGTTTTGGGTACGGGTAATGGCAGGAGACCCATACGGACCTTCCATGATAGAAGTAATGATTCCTAACGCCTTGTCTTTTTAGCCCCGCCAAAGAAGTTGGAAGGAGGTTATGTTTTATGCCCTGTTTTTGTGTTTGTTTGTTTATGAACAGCTTCCTGGCCAGAATCTTAATCGTAGAGCAATGAAACTTGCAGGGAGTAACTGTTATATAAAAAACTGGAAATGATTAAACTTTGGAAGGTCAAGATCAAAGGTCATAGTCACGGTAAAAAAAATGACCAATTCACACCTTCATGGTCACATTATTAATTGTAGAGTATTGAAACTTGCAGGGAGTAACTATTATATAAAAAGCTAGAAATTATTAAATTTTAGAAGGTCAAGATCAAAGATCATAGTCACGGTCAAGCAAAATGGCCAATTCCCACCTTCCTGACCACATTTATAATCGCATAGTAATGAAACTTGCTGGTATTAACTGTTTTGTAAGAAGCTGGAAATGATTAAAATCTGGAAGGTCGAGGTCAAAGGTCAAAGTCACGGTCAAGCAAAATGTCCAATCCACATAATCAGCCATAAGTTTGGACTGCTCTGTCACAGATACTTCAAACTTGGTTCATATTTGAGTGTATGAAAATCCACTTCAATTAGTACACGTTAACGTCAAAGGTCAAGGTCAAGGTAGAGCAAAAGGTCGAAAAATATGCTGCTGCGGTGGAGGTCTGCACCCTACTGAGTGCCCCTCAAATTTTCCTTGATAAAAATGTATGTGATAAATAAATATCGGTACATTTATATCTATCATTTATTGCTTGATTTACAATGAAATACTGATTTCGATTACAATTTAGTTTTTAATTCATTATTCAATAGATTAATAAAGAGGAATTACATTAAAATTTGTTTTCTTCGATTAATTGTTTGATAGTATAAATAGTTTAATATTATTTTCAATCACCTACTTTATCTCTTTATCCCAGTTACTGAAGGTTTTTGGTAACATCGTCACTTCTGTTTTGATATTTCTTTTAATTAGACATTTTTCCCCCAAGCAAAATTGAGTTGATTACTATTAGCTTATAAATGGTGGTCGAAGGCTTCCCTTTATTATTATTATTATTATTATTATTATTATTATTATTATTATTATTATTATTATTAAATGCTAAGCTACAACCCTAGTTGGAAAAGCAGGATGCTATAAGCCCAGAGGCCCCAACAGGGAAAATAGCCCAGTGAGGATAGGAAATAAGGAAAATTGAAATATTTTAAGAATAGTAACAACATTAAAATAAATATTTCCTATATAAACTATAAAAAATTTAACAAAACAAGAGGAAGAGAAACTAGATAGAACAGTATGCCCGAGTGTACCCTCAAGCATGAGAACTCTAATTCAAGACAATGGAAGACCATGGTACAGAGGCTACGGCACTACCCAAGACTAGAAATTTACACGGAATATGTTCTTTTGGCAATCTTCGTGGCTTTTATTTCTATTCTTCAGTTTTCTAAAGGTTGATTTAAAGGAGCAAGAATAATTCTTCTTTTAAATCAATGATCATTTCGTTCTTATTCAGAATCTGAACGACAAGAATTATACTCTGATTTTCAGTTACAAAAAAATTTTCAAGTTAGCAAGTTTGCCCATCTCCCTTTTTGAGAGAGAGAGAGAGAGAGAGAGAGAGAGAGAGAGAGAGAGAGAGAGAGAGAGAGAGCTTTGACAAAAGCATTTTGTTTATGGCACCTGCAATGGACTTCTACCTTGGCGGTGAACACTGAGTTTTTATCGGAGAAATATGCACCGGTTTTTCCTCGGTCTTTTGTTGGAAAGTTGACTTGCTGGAGGCATCGACTGGAACTTTATACTCTGTGTAAAGAAAGGTACGATACGACCAAACAATCTCAGGGAACTTTACACTTGGTGGAGAAAGGTGCGATAGGACTTAAGGGCTGCCTGGGGGAAGAGGAGCAAGAGGTGGAAGGGCGAAGGATGAAGAGGATGAAAGAGGAAGGTGTCAAAAGGTAGGGAAAATGAAGAGGATTAAATAGGAAGGTGTCAAAAGGTAGAGAAAATGAAGAGGATGATATAAGTTGGTGTAAAAAGGTAGGGAAAAGGAAAAGGATGATAGAGGAAGGTGTCAAAAGGTAGGGAAAATGAAGAGGATTAAAAAGGAATGTGTCAAAAGGTAGAGAAAATGAAGAGGATGAAATAAGTTGGTGTAAAACAGTAGGTAAAAGGAAGAGGATGAAAGAGGAAGGTGTAAAAAGGTAGGGAAAATCAAGAGAATGAAAAGGGAAGTTGTAAAAAGGTAGAGAAAATGAAGAGGATGAAAGAGAAAGGTGTCAAAAGGTAGAGAAAATGAAGAGGATGAAAGAGAAAGGTGTCAAAAGGTAGAGAAAATGAAGAGGATGAAAGAGGGAGGTGTCAAAAGGTAGGGAAAATGAAGTGGATGAAAGAGGAAGGTGTCAAAAGGTAGAGAAAATGAAGAGGATGAAAGAAGTTGGTGTAAAAAGGTAGGGAAAAGGAAGAGGATGAAAGAGGAAGGTGTAAAAAGGTATAAAAATGAAGAGGATGAAAGAGGAAGGGGTAAATAGGTAGAGAAAATGAAGAGGATGAAAGAGGAAGGTGTAAAAAGGTAGAGAAAAGGAAAAGGATGAAGGAGGAAGGTACAAAAAGGTAGAGAAAATTAAGAGGATGAGAGAGAAAGGTGTCAAAAGGTAGAGAAAATGAAGAGGATGAAAGAGGAAGGTGTCAAAAGGTAGAGAAAATGAAGAGGATGAAAGAGGAAGGTGTAAAAAGGTATAAAAATGAAGAGGATGAAAGAGGAAGGGGTAAATAGGTAGAGAAAATGAAGAGGATGAAAGAGGAAGGTGTAAAAAGGTAGAGAAAAGGAAAAGGATGAAAGAGGAAGGTGTCAAAAGGTAGAGAAAAGGAAGAGGATGAAAGAGGGAGGTGTAAAAAGGTAGGGAAAAGGAAGAGGATTAAAGAGGAAGGTGTCAAAAGGTAGAGAAAATGAAGAGGATGAAAGAAGTAGGTGTAAAAAGGTAGGGAAAAGGAAGAGGTTGAAAGAGGAAGGTGTAAAAAGGTAGAGAAAAGGAAAAGGATGAAAGAGGAAGGTGTCAAAAGGTAGAGAAAAGGAAGAGGATGAAAGAGGGAGGTGTAAAAAGGTAGGGAAAAGGAAGAGGATTAAAGAGGAAGGTGTCAAAAGGTAGAGAAAATGAAGAGGATGAAAGAAGTAGGTGTAAAAAGGTAGGGAAAAGGAAGAGGTTGAAAGAGGAAGGTGTAAAAAGGTAGAGAAAATGAAGAGGATGAAAGAGGAAGGTATAAATAGGTAGAGAAAATTAAGAGGATGAAAGAGAAAGGTGTCAAAAGGTAGAGACAATGAAGAGGATGAAAGAGGAAGGTGTAAATAGGTAGATAAAATGAAGAGAATGAAAGAGGAAGGTGTCAAAAGGTAGAGAAAAGGAAGAGGATGAAAGAGGGAGGTGTAAAAAGGTAGGGAAAAGGAAGAGGATTAAAGAGGAAGGTGTCAAAAGGTAGAGAAAATGAAGAGGACGAAAGAAGTAGGTGTAAAAAGGTAGGGAAAAGGAAGAGGTTGAAAGAGGAAGGTGTAAAAAGGTAGAGAAAATGAAGAGGATGAAAGAGGAAGGTATAAATAGGTAGAGAAAATTAAGAGGATGAAAGAGAAAGGTGTCAAAAGGTAGAGACAATGAAGAGGATGAAAGAGGAAGGTGTAAATAGGTAGAGAAAATGAAGAGAATGAAAGAGGAAGGTGTCAAAAGGTAGAGAAAAGGAAGAGGATGAAAGAGGGAGGTGTAAAAAGGTAGGGAAAAGGAAGAGGATTAAAGAGGAAGGTGTCAAAAGGTAGAGAAAATGAAGAGGACGAAAGAAGTAGGTGTAAAAAGGTAGGGAAAAGGAAGAGGTTGAAAGAGGAAGGTGTAAAAAGGTAGAGAAAATGAAGAGGATGAAAGAGGAAGGTATAAATAGGTAGAGAAAATTAAGAGGATGAAAGAGAAAGGTGTCAAAAGGTAGAGACAATGAAGAGGATGAAATAGGAAGATGTAAAAAGATAGAGAAATGAAGAGTAAAGCGAGAAGGTAACAGGATGAAGAAGATTAAGGATTGTTATATTGTTTAGAGGAAAGGAAGGGTGTCAGGATATTCAGAAAGACTTTAGGGAAATGAAGAGTGAAAAAGATATAATAACATATAAAAAAGAGCAAATGAAATTTTTATAAACATTTTCATAAGTCTATGGATATTGCTATGATTATCAAATGCCTCTACAACATTTACAATGCTTCTAAAAGGCTGAAATCGTTTACAACGTTTCTAATTATTTTTGACTGGCTTCAATCAAAAACATCCCTTCTCATGTCAATTCCTCTCCCCTTTTTAAATCTATTTCCTCTTACTTCATTAACTGCTCGTGAATCTTTATTCAGTCCCTTAGTTTCCTCTTTCCCACCCCTGTTTTACTCTCCATTTATTTCGTCTTTGCTATCCCAAATACATCCAAGTGAAGCCCTCTCCACCCACGCTAAATACACGAAAGGATTTTCTTGCCAAGTTTCAGATTACCTGCTATGCATAAAAAATGACAAATGGGAAAGAAACTAGAAAAATGATGGTGGGTTTGTGGCCAAATAATTTGGGTTTTCCGTCTGCCTGAAGATCCTGGCTGTGTTACAAAAAGTTTTTATCTTATTTCTACAAAGATGATTCATGAAAATTCGTTGATATTTTGTACCGTATTATCTCTTAGAAAAGAAATTTATTGCATTCTAATTTTATATCAACACGGATATAAAAGATCATCATCATCCTCATCATCATCATCCTCATCTCCTCCCACGCCTATTGACGCAATGGGCCTTGGTTAGATTTCGTCTCTATCTTGAGCTTTTAATTCAATACTTCTTCATTCATAATGTCCTACTTCATGTTTCATAGTCCTCAACCATGTAGCCCTGGGTCTTCCAAATCTTCTAGTGCCTTGTGGAGGCCAACTAAATATCTGTATATCCGGTATACGCAAGCTCTCAATACACACACAAACACCCAAGAGAGGAATCTAGATAAATAGTAAGAGAGGAATGGTATCACAATCATAAATGTTAAATATACTATTTGCTAATTTCAAACGCATACACTCATGTATATATATATATATATATATGTATATATATATATATATATATATATAGGTGTGTGCGTGTGTGTGTATATAGTTATGTATGTATGTATATATATATATATATATATGAATATAGGAATATGTATATATAAATATATATATATATATATATATATGTATATATATATATATATATATTTGTATACACATATATATATATATATATGTGTATATATATATATGCCTGTGTATGAGTGTGTATAATGTTTAATAACTATTTATAAACTATTATCAAAACTAAGCTTTATATAAGACTTTTTTTAATCTTGGTTTTATATCATGATAGACTTACGATAACCACAATATCTTGCTCGAAAAGAAGCCTGTAGGTAATTAAATCTTTCGATTATTGAATAAGTGTTGATTAGGATGATGTTATAACCATACTACGACTGAACGAAACAATAGGAGAAAATCAATGATTATATGAATCCATTTGGAAAGCATTCAGTAAATGAAAGAATAAAATGATCGTATTAAAAAAAAATTAAACGACTCTACGGTATCATCTTGCCACATTTCACTTAGTTAACTCTGTTCTCAATGTGTTAAAGTTCTGTCATTGGTGTTTATAAGTTGCAAAGATAAATTTATATATTTATAGTCAGGAATAGAATGAATCTATATATATATTAACATGAATCTCTCTCTCTCTCTCTCTCTCTCTCTCTCTCTCTCTCTCTCTCTCTCTCTGTTGTCGTAATATGAATATATTAGCAAAACACTGCAGGTATAGCTTTAGATAACTTTTCAGACTCTCAATATAATGTCCAATGTTATTTATAGCTTCTATACATAACCTTTTATAACAAAAAATTAAATCACTCACAAATAAAAGAAACTCAGTATGATTATGTCGCATAGCAACAACTAATATCTATGAAAAACTGAAATCATGTATATTTAGAAGGGGCAAAGCCTGAGAAAATCCAGTAAAAACCCTATGGATTTTCTTTCAACCCTGGGTGGAAACTGGCCAGATACGATATCCCAAAGATATAAAATAGAAATTATATATATATATATATATATATAGTATATGTATATATATATATATATATATATGTATATATGTATGTATGTATGTATGTATGTATGTATATATATACATACATATATATATATATACACATATATATGTAAATATCACCCACGAAATGCATTTAATACCGAATTCTATCTTGGGAAATACATATCCACTTGGAATTCATTTTATGGTAACAGCTTCTGGCCGGGTGGTGATTCGAACCACCACCTGTACGGCTAGAAACTATGCTTGGCAGGGACCCTATCGACTCAGCTATCAAGAGAGTCTCTCTTGATAGCTGAGTCGATAGGGTCCCTGCCAAGCATAGTTTCTAGCCGTACAGGTGGTGGTTCGAATCACCACCCGGCCAGAAGCTGTTACCATAAAATGAATTCCAAGTGGATATGTATTTCCCAAGATAGAATTCGGTATTAAATGCATTTCGTGGGTGATATTTACATTAATTAAAATCACGTGTGCTTGTGATATATGTTCATACATATATATATATATATATATATGATGAGAGAGAGAGAGAGAGAGAGAGAGAGAGAGAGAGAGAGAAAGCAGAATTCTAATGTTTATATTACGATGCTATCCTATGAGCAAATACTTACCTCTAGCAATCCTGGGTTTGTGTTGTCAAAGGCGAAATGATTAAAGTATCATTCCTATTAACGAGAGATTAACAAACCGAGGAAGAGAGAATAGAGACTTTTGTTTTGATGTTTAATGTATAAGAATAATTTCGTAACTGTTGGTATTGAGCTCTTAAATGTGTTTGATGTATTCTTTTTATTTTACTTTTTTTTTCTTTACTGTAAAGTTGGTAATGGAATCACGATAATGGAATTTATGAGCTAAAGCACAACTTTGATGTTGGACATGATAAAAGAGAGAGAGAGAGAGAGAGAGAGAGAGAGAGAGAGAGAGAGAATGTTTTTATATTCTTCCCCACTAGTTGTTGAGAGAGAGAGAGAGAGAGAGAGAGAGAGAGAGAGAGAGACGCTTTTCCTATATTCCAGCTACTGGATGTTATTTATTATTTGTGAGCTAAACATGTTCAAAGATGGCCTAGATGCATAATGAATAGTCCTCTCCAGCCGTATTAATAATTCCAACCCTCATCTTTTGTTGCGCTAGACAGGCGTGAAAGTATATCATCGCACTGTATGAATAGTTTAGTGTAGTGACCTTTGACTTTAAAGCAATGATTGGATTTATACCAAACTCAACACGATTCGAAATCCTGTAACTAGCAAGATAAGGTGTATTTATTCTTTGTAATATACTAATTAGTGTCAGTGAATTCATGCAAATTGGGGCAAAAAAAAAAATTTTAATTACAATTTCTTAACCAAATTTCTTTCTTAGGAAATATATACAGCATAGTTTTCCTTTAAGCTGGTTTACATGAGAGAGAGAGAGAGAGAGAGAGAGAGAGAGAGAGAGAGAGAGAGGGATGTTATTGGAAATAGAGTCATATTTCTCAGAAATGTTGCATCCTTAAAAAGATTCGTTTGCCTCACCTTGCAACTTTGGGCCTCTTGTTTGAACTCTATTGAAGACTGAAGTAAGAGAAGATATATTTCTTATATTTCTCCTTTTATGTTTAGGTGAATGTGTTTCAAACCTAATATGGTAAAGAAAGATAATTTACTTAACATGTGGCACGAAAAATAAGAAAATTGATATTTGACAGTTTTCGTCTCAAAGAAAGAAAGATTGAAAGATATTGTCAAGAATTTCAGATACAAACAAAAGTAAAATTATAATTTCATTTTTATTTTGCCTTATATTATTCCATCTATCATCTAATCAAGAAAATTCCTTTTGAGATAATTAGCTATGTAAGTCAGGTTAAACAGTGAATTTGACAATTAAGAAAATATAATTGAATATTTCCAGGCAATAGCAAATGTCATATCTAAGGTAGGATAAATTGTGATGCCACTTAATGCTATAATCATGTTAATTGTAATAAAACCTACTGAATAATTAATATATTTTCTATATAAATTGAAATAGTCATAATTAAATCAATTTCACTTCCCTGAAGCTTATTTATACATGAATAATACATGAATACATTAATACATGAAAGAGTTAGTAGTAGGATAAATTGTAATGACATTCAATGCTATAGTTATGATAATCATAATACAAACTACTGAATAATTAATATTTTTACGATGTAAATTGAAATAGTCATAATTATATCAATTTCACTTCCATGAAGCTCATTTATACACGAATAATACACGAATACATTAATATATGAAAGCGTTATGAAGATTTACCTTAGTAGCGCGAGGTTGGCTAATGATGTTATGCATGTAACACTTCATCTTGATTATAGGGTAAATTGGATTCTGTGTACATTTAATAGGGCGAGTACCTTTCTTAGTATCATTACTTAGGCTAATTACTGGGAACTGTAAAACAGACCGCTTCCATTCACGGTGCTTCAACCCAGAGAGAGAGAGAGAGAGAGAGAGAGAGAGAGAGAGAGAGAGAGAGAATAGTTTTTGTTTAAATCTAAATTCAATTACCATTAAAAGAATTAAGGAGTTTATATATATACGGTATATACACACACACACACACACACACATATATATATATATATATATGTATATATATATGTATATACATATGTATATATGCATATGTATATATATATACATATATATATATATATATGTACTGTATATACATACATACATATATATATATATATATATATATCTATATATATATATATATACACATATATATATATATACGTATATATATATATATATATATATACATATATGTAGAGAAACATTATTAGAAACCAAAAATAGTTCTTGAAATTCATAACCATATGACACTTTTTAATCAATTCTAACTTAGAAATAACTCATTGAAAAGGGAATTATATATCAGAAGAGCTTCTATTGTGTAATGTGGTTAAGGTTATAACTATGGTTAACTAATTAGTGAAACAATGCCGTAATTAGGTGGATTATAATTTTTAATATTTGGTGAATATTTAGCCGCAAATATAAGAACATTCTCGATTTTACCAAAAGATTAAGTAGATAATTAGTATGTAATTATTCATCGGATTTTAGAAATATTGATATGACCGATTTGATCAACTTATTCATTTTTTAAATATATTAATTCACTTGTTAATTGGGTTGTTCAGTTAGTTATTTATCTAATGGCTAATTGTTTTTTTGCTAGAGGGAAATAATTAAGGACTTTTCTTTTAATTCATTTGAAAATGTTTCAAGACCTCTATTTATTATTATTATTATTATTATTATTATTATTAATAGCCAAGGTACAACCCAAGTTAGAAAAGCAAGATGCTATAAGCCCAAGGGCTCCAACAGGAAAAAATAGCCCAGTGAGGAAAGGAAATAAGGAAATAGATAAATGATGAGAACAAATTAACAAGGAAGACGAAATTACAAAAAAAATATATATAATAAAATAGTAAAGAAATGGGTAAGAAACATTATACCTATGATGGAATTTGAATTTCTCTCAATATCATAAACTCTAAGTTATGTAATATGTAGAATTTGTTACCTTATCTGACTTATCACAAATCAGGTATGAATTAGGAAGCACCCGTTTAAGACAAGACTTACTCATTCGTTAAACTGTGTGAAATATTATCTCTTAATATTTTCTAACGACAGGTAACTTTTCAAAGAAGCGAATATGCCATAAAAACTTTAATTTAAATCTATAAAAAAACATTTTGTTTACAAGACTGTATATTTACTACCAACCTTATAAAAAAATCTCTGGCACAGATTCAATATTAAGTTCCATAGATTGGTCTTCAATTTTTTTTGTGTATTTTGATAAAATAATTATATAATTCCTGGTAATATTAATAAAGTTTTATTAACTGTCATTACTAGAATGATATCGCTTGATTATCCTTGTATCCCTTGTAAGATTATTTATCATGTTATATAGTGTATATAAAGGTTATATGGCTATTTATGTTAAAGAGTTTTTAACCAGAGTGTCTATGTTATCAAGCTGCTTAAATATAGACGTGAACATTATGTTATTAAGCTGGTTAAATATATACTTTCACATTATGTTATTAAGCTGCTTAAATATAGACTGTCACATTATGTTATTAAGCTGCTTAAATATAAACGTTCACATTATGTTATTAAGCTGCCTAAATATAGGCCTTTCACATTATGTTATTAAGCTGCTCAAATATATTGTAGACCTTCGCACTATGTTATTAAGCTGACTAAATATAGACTTTCACATTATGTTATTAAGCTGCCTAAATATAGACGTTCACATTATGTTATTAAGCTGATTAAATATATACTTTCACATTGTGTTATTAAGCTGCTCAAATATATTTTAGACCTTCGCATTGTGTTATTAAGCTGACTGAATATAGACTTTCACATTATGTTATTAAGCTGTCTAAATATAGACGTTCACATTATGTTATTAAGCTGATTAAATATATACTTTCACATTGTGTTATTAAGCTGCTCAAATATATTGTAGACCTTCGCACTATGTTATTAAGCTGACTAAATATAGACTTTCACATTATGTTATTAAGCTGCCTAAATATAGACGTTCACATTATGTTATTAAGCTGATTAAATATATACTTTCACATTGTGTTATTAAGCTGCTCAAATATATTGTAGACCTTCGCACTATGTTATTAAGCTGACTAAATATAGACTTTCACATTATGTTATTAAGCTGCTCAAATATATTGTAGACCTTCGCACTATGTTATTAAGCTGACTAAATATAGACTTTCACATTATGTTATTAAGCTGCCTAAATATAGACGTTCACATTATGTTATTAAGCTGATTAAATATATACTTTCACATTGTGTTATTAAGCTGCTCAAATATATTTTAGACCTTCGCATTGTGTTATTAAGCTGACTGAATATAGACTTTCACATTATGTTATTAAGCTGCCTAAATATAGACGTTCACATTATGTTATTAAGCTGATTAAATATATACTTTCACATTGTGTTATTAAGCTGCTCAAATATATTGTAGACCTTCGCATTGTGTTATTAAGCTGACTGAATATAGACTTTCACATTATGTTATTAAGCTGCCTAAATATAGACGTTCACATTATGTTATTAAGCTGATTAAATATATACTTTCACATTGTGTTATTAAGCTGCTCAAATATATTGTAGACCTTCGCATTGTGTTATTAAGCTGACTGAATATAGACTTTCACATTATGTTATTAAGCTGCCTAAATATAGACGTTCACATTATGTTATTAAGCTGCCTAAATATATACTTTCACCTTATGTTATTAAGCTGCTTAAATATATACTTTCACATTATGTTATTAAGCTGCTCAAATATATTGTAGACCTTCGCATTATGTTATTAAGCTGACTGAATATAGACTTTCACATTATGTTATTAAGCTGCTTAAATATAGACTTTCACACTATGTTATTAAGATGTTTAATTATAGATTTCACATTTGGTTTATCATAAGAAATATAACACATGTTAGTTCAAAGCATGATAACGATGATAATTTTTTTTTTACTTTATTAATAGAAAACTGAGCCTCCAGTCCGGTGTTTCGGTTAGCAAAGAACCAAAAGTAATACTTATTATTGACATATATCAAGTTTGATATGTAATGTATATTTAACCGTTGTGGACTATGGAAACAGAATGAAACCCTCTCCCCCCCACAGAAAAATAATGCATCAACATTTACTAATAAAACACTTGATCCTTCGAAATAGAAAATTCATGAAATGAATAGCAGAAACTGATTAATGCTTGGAAAAATACTTGAAATAGCTAATGCCATGAAACTCTGGATTGATGTATACCTTTCATTTTATTTGTTCTATAAGTAGAATTTAATTGTCAGCAAAAAATACGAATTATTGTAATATTATACAAAGTATAAACAATGACTGTCTTAGTTCTTATATCTATTTGTTTTTTTATTCTCTGTCACAAACAGGAAGAGATTTTTTTATGTTTCCATCACTAAGCAGTTTTTTTTTTCTCTCTCTCTCTCTCTCCTCTCTCTCTCTCTCTCTCTCAACAAGTCTAAAACGATAAGAATATTTACCATCATAATTTCTATTGTCATAGCAAATAGAAAGCCCCCTTTTTCCGCTCAAAATATCTCTCTCTCTCTCTCTCTCTCTCTCTCTCTCTCTCTCTCTCTCTCTCTCTATATATATATTTATATATGTATATATATATATATATATATATAGATATATAATATATATATCTATATATATATCTATATATATATATATATATATATATATTTACAATGATTAAGATGTTTTGATAAAAAGTTTAAGAAATATGATTATATTTTCAATTATTAATGATGAACGAGTTCAAAGGTTCAAAGGTAGCTAATGAGCGGCAGAGACAAGAGACGGAACAGCGTCCTAGGGATCAACTTTATACACATATGACCAGGGCTTAAGCCATCTCTTCACATAGGCTATGATTAGGGAGGACAAGACAGTGCCTGTTAATTACTCAGCAGGTAGACCTATAGGCTCGCCAAAAACCCCTTATCCTTAGCTCACAATGATGTTGAGGTTACAAACACTACATGAAAATATCGGGCTTCAAGACGGCTCGAACTCCCGACTTACGTACTGCGAAACAGGCAGGTCTCGAATAGAGTACCACGACGCAGGTACAATAATTCTCTCTCTCTCTCTCTCTCTCTCTCTCTCTCTCTCTCTCTCTCTCCCTTTATATATGTATATATATGTATGATTTATATATATACATAAATATAATTTCTATAAATATATATATATATATATATATATAGATATATATTATTATTATGATTTATATATATAAATATAATTTCTATATATATAATATATATGTATATGTATACATACATATATATATATATATATATATATACATATATATATATGTATATATATATGATTTATATATATAGATATATATATTTATATATATAAATATAATTTATATATATATATATATATATATATATATCATCAACACAGAAACCTACCTACTCAGACCAACACGTATATGGCTAGCTAAGAAAGAATCTTGGTGGACTGCCATATATTTTTTTTTGCCATACCATAAACATTTCAGGAATGGCTGCTTCTCCATATACTCTTCGGAGTTTTTCTTCTCAATAAGCCAAGCTTCCATAACGAGAGAGGAACTATTTCAGTCTGCTGGGAAAACTATTTTTTCCGAATATCTCGTCTGACCAGTTCTAAGGTTTTCCCTGGAGTAGAATATTATATAGCAAAAAAGTTATATTGTTTGATATTCCTCTTAGGTCTAGTAGAATTATACTAATGGAGATATAATCTATTTCTTTTTATCATATTATTATTATTATTATTATTATTATTATTATTATTATTATTATTATCATTATTATTATTACTACTACTGCTGCTGCCTCCGATGCCTTAAATGACCGCGGAGGTAGCAGCAGTAGGGGATTCAGCATTATGAAGCTTCATCTGTGGTGGATAATGTGGGAGGGTGGGCTGTGGCACCCTAGCAGTACCAGCTGAACTCGGTTGAGTCCCTTGTTAGGCTGGGAGGAACGTAGAGAGTAGAGGTCCCCTTTTTTGTTTTTGTTTCATTTGTTGATGTCGGCTACCCCCCAAAATTGTGGAAAGTGCCTTGGTATAAATATGTATGTATTACTACTACTACTACTTCTATTATCATTATTATTATTATTATTATTATTATTATGATAATAATAATAATAGTATTAATTATTATTATTATTATTATTATTATTATTATTATTATTATTATTATCAATATGGGCTTTTGTATAGGTTGCGATTATCACTATCATTATCATAATAATGATAATTATAATATTCTTTATCGTTATAGTTCTTATAATTATTATCATACTTTGTTTCCTTTGATAGAAAAGATATTCTATTTATGTAAATGTAAAATGTATAAGAACATATAGTAAGATTTTAAATACTTATAAAGAAGTTTATGTCTTTTTTAATACATTTATGCGAGAAAAATTACAGCAAAGCTGATATCAAAATAAATAGATTTTATCATAAATAATTCCCTTAAATTTAATATTACTCATTATTAGCTAAAAGATTTTTTAAACTATCATCTCTAACTATCCTATAATTACTTTTATTATAAATATTACAAAATTTCAACCGAGCCATGTCTATATAAATGAGTTTGATCTCTCTCCTCTCTCTCTCCTCTCTCTCCTCTCCTCCTCTCTCTCTCTCTCTTATAAAATATTTGCACTATAATTTTCTCAAATATGCCATTAACTATGACGGGAACAGATTTCTTTTTTCTCTGCATTATCGCAATCTCTCTCTCTCTCTCTCTCCTCTCTCTCCTCTCTCCTTCTCTCTTCTCTCTCTCTCTCTCTCTCTCTTATAAACCATTTGCCACTATAATTTTCTCAAATATGCCATTAATTATGATGCAACAATTTTTTTCTCTTCTGCATTCTCTCTCTCCTCTCTCTCTCTCTCTCTCTCTCTCTCTCTCTCATAAAACATTTGCCACTATAAATGTTCTCAAATATGCCATTAACTATGGCTGAACAGTTTTCATTTTTCTTCTCAGCTTTATCTCGAGAAATTAAAGACAAAAGACCAACCAGCCATGACAGTGGTTCATATTTGAGTGTATGAAAATCCACACCAATTAATACATTTTAAGGTCAAAGGTCCAAGGTCGAGTAAAAGGTCGAAAAATAAACTGTCGTGGTGGAGGTATGTTCTCTACTGTGTGCCTCTCTAGTTCTTATTATTTTCTCCTCAACCTCATCTCTTCTCCTTTCCTATCTAAATGACCTGTCCTCCGTTCCCTCTCGTCTCACGGATTTTCTTATCTCCACCTTCAGGGCAAGATGCGTCTCTTCACGTCTCAGTGGAGGACTATATACTTTAATACCTTCCTCGCTTGCCAAGCCCTGCTCTCTCTCTCTCTCTCTCTCTCTCTCTCTCTCTCTACGGCCGTCCATTTCTGTCACACCCAAAGGAACAAAACAATTTTTTCTTTAGAAGTTTCCTCAAGAATGGTGAAGGGGCCAAGATGAAATATTAACACTCAATATCATAAGGGTTTTCGGTCAATATATAGGCGCTCATTTGATTTCTATTGTAGCTTTTTTTATTATTAAGCACATCAGTTTATTTCTGTATAAATGAGATGATATAAGAAGTAGGAAAGTAGGAATATGGAGGAGTTAAATTTCAATATTTTGCTCTGAGCCCACAAATAACACTCAATTCTTGAAAATATATATAATTTGTCTTTTTACATTCCTACATGTGGAACATCAGGTTCTTGAGCCCGGGTTCGATTCCCTGGCCGTCCAGAAGCTATTATCATTAAGATAATTCCCCCTTGGGTCCTGATCCCGTGGTAGAGAGCATCCAGATATTTAAGAGCTGTATAACATTTGTCTTATATATATATATATATATATATATACATATCTTTTATGGGTATTATAAAACATCCTAAGGATTATTGGAATACTATCTTTTATCAGATGTATTAATTAGAATCATTTTATAATTCACAGGGGTCTCCAATTATTCTTTCCCCGAAAATAATTTTGATACAATAAACACAGATAGATATTATACTAACCTAAGATACTTTTCATGCAATGATAGATTTTACCGTATACAAAAAGTACTCTTATATATATATATATATATATATATATATAAAATATTCAGTCTTCATGTCTGTAATTTTGTTTATTATTCAGTCAGTATCTTTTATCACTTTAAAATTAAACCGTTTGTGGTAGCCTATTACAAACCTCCCAGACTGCCAATATGCAGGACTGGGGTTAGAGACCCACTCAAGCTCGATAGTTTCTTGTAGTATCTGCAACCTCACCATCCTTGTGAAAGAGCCTGAAGGTCTACCTGCTGACACAGCAGCCATTGCCTAGCCTTCCCTGGTTCTAGTTTGACGGAGAGGGAGTTTGGGCGCTGATCATATGTATATAAGGTCAGTCTCTAGGGCATTGTCACTTTCTCTTGCCTCTAGTGACTTTATCTATCTATATACCAAGGCACTTCCCCCGATTTTGGGGGTTAGCCGACATCAAACAAATGAAAAAAGGGGACCTTTTCCTCTCTACGCTTCTCCCAGCCTTACGAGGGACTCAACCCGAGTTCGGCTGGTGCTAGGGTGCCACAGCCCACCCTCTCACATTATCCTCCACAGATGAAGCTTCATAACGCTGAATCCCCTACTGCTGCTACCTCCGCAGTCATCCAAGGCGACAGGAAGGAGCAGCGGGGCCTACCGGAACTGCGTCACAATCGCTCGCCATTCATTCCTATTTCTAGCACTTTATACTTTTATAATTGCTCATTGCAAAAATTTTTATCTTACCTTAATTACAGAAGATCTTGCAAGCATTGTCATCTGAATTATCTAAACGACTTTACATTTCTCTCTCTCCGTTTAAGCGAAGTCGTTAGGAGCGAAGTACCTTCTAATCCTATGCCATCTCAGATAATGACTTTTAAATCCCCGACTCACACGGTTATAAACATCTGCTACCGCTCGGGAAAGCTACGCTAACCGTAATAGGTTTGCGGTACAAAAGCCTGAATAACTAATTATCTCTCTCTCTCCTCTCTCCTCCCTCTCTCTCTCCTCTCTCTCTCTCTCTCCCACGCGCCTATTTTTTCTGGCTTGGTTTTGAGAAAAGAAGCTGTTATTCGGCCTTGCAGTGAAGTGGAACGCTGAAATAGGTTTACTGCAAATTTTGATTTGATATTTTCTACATATACTAGTGTACATAAAGGGGAATACAGCCGCATACATGCATACATACACATACACAAACACACATATACACACACGCGCACACACACACACACACATATATATATATATATATATATATGTGTGTGTGTGTGTGTGAGTGTGTGTGTATGTATGTATGTATGTGGCTTATTATACGTCTATACTTAATCTACTGAGAGGGATTGATTCTTGGTATATACGCACGTGTGTGCATATCTATCTAGATATTCACCCGTCATCCTTGACTGGTCGCGTACTCTAGTACATATAAACTATATCTGAAATCTCTCTCATCCAATTCACATTTATTTTGTCAATAGATGCTTTTATCGTATCTCTCTAATCTGAAATTCACATTAATTTATTGTCTTATAAAAAAAAATTCAAACCATATTTGTTTATGCATTCATATCTAATTAGATCTATTGTAAAAAAAAAATCGCAATAAATTAAATTTAATATCCTGGTAATAGGATTATTCTTATATCGCACGAAGTATCCTGCTTTGTTAAATCCCCGAAGGACTTATATAAATCCTACGGATTTCTTCTGGGATTTCTTTGGCTTTGAAGCTTCAAGATATTTTGGTTAGGTGCTTTTGGTTGTTATTTGGTTGTTTAGATTAAAGATTATAATGTGTATAATGTTAGACTATTTGGAGATTTCATATCTTCAACACTTGTCTTTGCAATATAATCTCAAAAAGCAATTGGCAGAAATGATGAAAAAAAATCAGTTTAT
>NC_090744.1:17419096-17421596 GCF_036898095.1 Palaemon carinicauda | reverse complement strand
TTTTTTTGGCCATACCATAAACATTTCTATTCGGAGTATTTTTTTTTCTCTATAAGCCAAGCTTCCCTAAAGAGAGAGGAACTATTTCTATCTGTTGGGGAAACCTCTTTCTGCCGAATATCTCGTCCGACCAGTTCTAAGGTTTTCCCTGGAGTAGAATATTATATAGCAAAAGTTATATTGTTTGATATTCCTCTTAGGTCAGGTAGAATTATACTAATAGAGGTGTGATCTAATTTCTTCTTCTTCTTCTTCTTCTTCTTCTTCTTCTTATTATTATTATTATTATTATTATTATTATTATTATTATTATCATTATTATTATTATTATTATTATTATGGTTTTTGTATTTGTGATTATCACTATCATTATCATAATAATGTTTTTATAATAAACTTATCGTTATAGTTCTTATAATCATTATCATACTTTGTTTGATTTGATAGAAAAGGTATATTGTTTATATAAATTTAAAACTCGTAAGAACACATAGTAAGATTTTAATACTAATGTAGAAGTTTCTGTCTTTTTATATACAGTTTTGCAATCAAACTACAACAAAGCTGTTATTAAAATAAGTCGATTTTATCATAAATATTTCCCTTAAATTTAATATTACTCATTATTAGCTAAAAAAAAAAATTAAACCATCATCTCTAACTATCCTATGATTACTTTATAAATATGTCAAAACTTTCACTGTCTATATAAATGGTATTGTCATATAAATCCCTTGCTCTCTCTCTCTCTCTCTCTCTCTCTCTCTCTCTCTCTCTCTCTCTCTCTCTCTCTACGGTTGTCCATTTCTGTCCACACCAAAGGAGCAAAACAATTTCTTGTTTAGAAGTTTCCTCAAGAATGGTGAAGAGGCCAAGATGAGATATTGAAACACAATATTAAAAGGAATTCGGTCAATATATAGTCGCTCATTTGATTTCCATTGTAGCTTTTTTATCATTAAAACACATCAATTTATTTCTATATAAATGAAGTAATATAAGAAATAGTTAAGTAGGAATATGGAGTTAAATATTCGAAATTTTGCTCTGGGCCCAAAATAAGATTTAACTCTTGAAAATACGTATATTTTTCCTCTTTTAAATTCGTATATAATGAAAAATAAGTTTCTTGGACCCAGGTTCGATTCCCTGGCCAACCAGAAGCTATTATCATTAAGTTAATTCCCCCTTGGGTCTCTGATCCCGTGGTAGAGAGCATCCAAATATTAAGAGCTGTATAATATATGGCTTTTATACACACACACACACACATAAATTATATATATATATTATATATGTATATATATATATATATATATATATACTGTATATATATATATATATATATATATGTATATATATATATATATATATATATCCTTTATGGCTATTTATAAACCTCCTAAGGATTATTGCAATGCTATTTTTTATCAGATGTTATGATTAGAATCATTTTATAATTCACAGAGGTCTCTATTATTCTTTCTGAAGTAATTTTGATACAATAAATTAAACAGGTAGATAATATATCAACATAAGCTACTTTTAATATGATGATAAATTTTACCGTATACAAAAAGTACTCTGATATATATAAAAAAAAAAATATTCAGTCTTCATGTCTGTAATTTCGTTTATTATTCATTCTGTATCTTTTATCAATTTCAAATTACACCATTTGTGGTAGCCTATTAGAATTTTCCCTGCCTGCCAATCTGATGGACTGGGGTTAGAGACTCGCTCAAGGTCGATAGTTTCTTGTATCATCTACAACCTCACCATCCTTTTGAGAGAGCCTCTAGGTCCTCTTGCAGAGTCAGCAGCAGCCATTGCCTGGCTTTCCCTAGTTCTAGTTTGATGGAGAGAGGTTTTGAGTGCTGATCATATATTTGTAAGGTCAGTCTCTGGGGCATTGTCACTCTCTCTTGCCTCTAGGGACTTTATCTATCTATATACCCAAAGCTCTTCCCCTGATTTTGGGGGGTAGTCAATATCAAACAAATGAAAAGAAGGGGATCTTTCCTCTCTACGCTCCTCCCAGCCTTACAAGGGACTCAACTGAGTTTGGCTGGTACTGCAAGGGTGTCACAGCCGACCCTCCCCCCCGTTATTCACCACAAATGTAGCTTCATAACGCTGAATCCCCTACTGCTGCTACCTCCGCGGTCATCCAAGGCGACAGGAAGGAGCAGCAGGGCCTACTGGAATTGCGTCACAATTGCTCGCCATTCATTCCTATTTCTAGCCCTTTATCCCTTTAACAATTATCCATTGCCAAAATTGTTCTCTTACCTTAATTACAGAAGATCTTGTAAGCATTTCACCTGAATTATCTAAACGACTTTACATTTCTCCTCTTCTGTTTAAGCGAAGTCGTTACGAGCGAAGTACCTTCTAATCCTATGTCATCTCAGATAATGACTTTCAAATCCCCGACTCACGCGGTTATAAACATCTGCTACCGTTCGGGAAAGCTACGCTAACCCGTAATAGGTTTGCG
>NC_090744.1:17399096-17411596 GCF_036898095.1 Palaemon carinicauda | reverse complement strand
CCATTCTGGTTATTTTCTTGTGAGGTTTTCTTTTCTTTTATAAGATAATATATCAGACTCATTATAATTTTATATCACATGTATTCTATTTTAAAGTACATAAGTAAATTACAGCTTTAATATTTGTCCTAGTATTATTACCTATAAAAGAAAATCAGTATATTCTAGTATCGACTGCATGTAGTTCATTTAGATTTTACATTTTCTTAAAAGATCCCGTGTCCTGGTAATCACGTTTACCAATATATTGTGATCATAAATAAATCTATACTCCAGCCATAGATACGTAAACTCCATATATACTAAATGATTGTTTTAATGAATATCTTGCAGGTATTAAAGTTAAAAGAATCTAATGTTTTACATCCCTTTCCATTGAAAAATAAGGATGGCAAACATTTTGACTGTGAATTAATACGTGTCTCAGTAGAATATTCAAATTATGAGCTTTTTAACTTTAATATGAAATGATATTTTGTTAAATATTCTATTTCCATTGGTGTATGATCAAAATTACCGTTGACTTCCTTAATATATTGAAAAGTTTATCCAGAAATTTTTTGGCAGTTTTGGTCCTTGTCTTCGGCCAGTACCAAAACTTAAGTCGGGAATATCCCTCTAAAATGTCTAATTCTGCCCAAAGAAATTCTTATCCAACTCTAACCTTTTAATTAATCTAATTGTTTGAATATCATCATCATAATGTATATAGAAAAATTGCACTACTAGAGAAAATAACAATGGTTTTATCGAAGCAAAACTTGATATGTTATTGTTCATAAAAGTACCAATAGATGGCCTCAGTGAGGCCTTTTTGAGATTAAAATCATGGAAAATTCCACTTGCTTGGAACCACTCAGACGATGTCGCGTGATTTGTCTCAGCCAATGGGAGCGCGACTTTCGGGACTTGTCAAGGATGTAGCCAATAGGAACACGTCCTCATGGCAAACTATTAGGGAAGGTGATTTGGTCCTTCAATTACCTGAAAGAGCCAAACGCTAGTTCATGAAATGCCAGTTACAGATTCATCAGAAAAATAATTTTGCGAATGATTTCGTGGAATAAAATATATAAATATAATAGGTTTTTATTAAAAATTTAATTTTTGCAAAACGATATAACCCCAAAAATACAAATATATGAAAGTTTCCATTTTAAAATCCACACAATTTTGATGAGTTTCTGATATATAAGTCCGAGACATTAACATATATCTTAACCCTTGTGGTCTGTTAAAATGTTGGTAACACCTAATATGTTCCGGGTCAAAATGACCCGTCTTATAAATTCTGACAGTTTCTTGCCATACAAAGTACTTTATAAGATTATTTTTCATGTCCAAGGTACACTGCAAGAATATTATTATCATTTAGGATCCAAAATTACCTCTACCAGCCAATTACTTTATTAAAAAATAGGTTTCAGTTGAAATTATGTCAGTTGAATATTGTGACACCATGGATTTATATCTAATTTTTGGGAAGATTGCTGTTACATTGCTAAAAATTTTTGCAGATATAACAATACCCTCTTTTTGCATAACTTTTCTAAGATTTAGAATGGCCAGTGTATATAGAGAGCTTACAATTTTATTAATTCACCCGTTTTGTAACATCTAATCTGTTCCGGATCAAAATGACCCGTCTCATAAATTCTGACAGTTCTCCACCATACAAAGTACATAATTGATTATCTTGTATGCCCAGGGTCTACCACGTAGAAGTGACTATCATTTAGACCCCACACCTAACCATCCCAACCACTCTACCTTATTAAAGATTAGGAATTAGTTACATTTCTTGCACTTGAACATTACAACAGCATGCCGCTTACATGTAGTTTTTCGGCAGACAGAACATATTGTGGTTACTTTGTTGTCATTATTACACATATGACAACGCTGTCTCTTTACAGCTCTTTCTTGAGATTGAGAATTATTATATTCTATAGATAGTCTTGCCGCTTCAGCAACTCGTCGGGCATTTTGCGTCCTAGGCAACGATACCCTTGAAGACAATAAAAGTTGGACTAAGGCCAATCCAAGTTCTTGAAGGAAAATTCTTCTTTTGAAGGTATCTTTTGCTCTCCAGTTAGGTTGCACTAGATTCCAAAGGACAAAAGCATTGTAAGCAGACACATCCATTATGTTATCAAACAAGGCCATAGGCCATCTCCTTGTCTGACGCTTTGACCTATAAGTTGCAACAAGTTTGTCTAAATTATCAACTCCTCCTTTAGTTGAAATGTAAAATTCAATTATGTCAGGTTTCTTTTCTTCTTTATCACTATAAGTGACACTATCATGCCTGTTACTCAACAATACTACAGTTTTTCTTTAGCTGGGACAATATGAAATAATTATATTTTCTTCATAGTAATCTTCAAGGGTAGTATATCTGGTCCTTCCTTTAGGGTTACAGAATTCAACTGGGAGTTCTTTTCAATTTTTTCTGATAGTTCCAACAATTGTTTGTTTGCGCTTTTTCAGTTCCTTAGCTAAATCTAAGCTACAGAAAAAGTTGTCACAAGTTACATTTCTACCTTTAAGCCCTTCTGTAAGTTGCAGAACAATACGTTTACCTTGCTCACGTTCTGCAGATTCATCTTTACGCCCAGTGTAAACTTCAGCATTCCAAAGATAACTATTCTTTGTATCACATGCTGCCCAAATCTTTATTCCATATCTATCAGGTTTTGATGGAATATACTGTCTAAATGGACGCTTTCCTCTAAAAGGAACCATTTGCTCATCTACGGTAACAGTTGATGATATGTTATACATCAGAGGGAGTCTCTCAACCCAAATGTTCCAAACATCTCTAATAGGAGCAAGTTTGTCTGTGGATCTCCTTCGATTTATCATCAAACCTAATAAACCTAGAATATTTCATAAAGGTTTCAAGAGACATTGTAGCTCGAAATATAGGACGTCCATGTGTGTCATCCCAAAGACTCCTAAGAGACTCTCCATGAGATTTATAAACTCCTGCTAAAAGACGTAATCCATAAAATGCTCTCAGGTTTTCTAGGCTAATTATATCTCCTGAACCCAAGACGCGATTAGCTTCTTTGTTTGTCATTTTTAAAAATAATATTGAAAAATTTTGGAGTTATGAATAATTCAAATGCAGAAAGTATATCAGATATTCTTGAAGCTGCATAACGACTGATGATACCAGGAGTTTGATCAATGATATTTCTTGCACACTTTTTTCCTGATGACCTGTTTGCTTTTTCTGAAGACCATACAATATTTCCCTGTTTGGATGTGAAATTCGCAGAGGAAGGTGGCTGTTCTTCATCATTACAGTCAGTATCAATGGATGTGGAATTTGAGGTGGTAGATGTTTGATCATAAGGTTCATTGCCATTATCCATACCGGTATTTCCCTTTCTGGTTGAATAATTTGGACCGGAGGAATGCTGTTCTTCAGCTTCATCTTCATAGTCAGAATCACTGAGATCATCATGAACTGACAGATGGTCCTTTTCACCATCATCACTTTCTGAAGATATACAATCACTTTCTTCACCGGATTCATGACCATAAAACTTGATTACAGGGGAAGCTGTACACTTTCTGGAACACAAACAAAGAAAACTGCTTGTGTTAGTGTCCAAAACATGTGACATAGACTATTGCTGGTAATAATTTTCATAATATAATATTATACTTAGCATTTTTCTAAACAATATTTCCTCTGAATCATCATAAATCAAAGACAACAATCTTACAATGATGTAAAGACTTACTTATCCATGGTTGATGAATTTTACTAGGAGATATTTTATGGAAGTTCTCTCACTTTTTTATCTATACCTTGTAAACAAAGATTATCAATTTTCCATGAATACAATAATTAAAGAAATTGTATATACTACATTTGAAAGGATATCTTCACTAATCATACCATCTTTGATACAGATAGCGGATAACTGTGAAAAAATACAGCAAAAAGTAGGTACGGGTCATTTTGACCCGAACAGATTAGATGTTACTTTTTTTGCTGCTCAGTAACTATTGGGAAACATTTTACCAGGCTTAGGCAACATAATAACCTCTTAAAGTCAGGAGAATTCAAGGAGTAGGAAGCTTCAATCTCTAAACACAAGAAAGATATGGTAATGTAAAATTGTTTTCGGGTCAAAAAGACCCCTAACAGTGCAGAAGGGTTAATTGAAAAATTATTTACTTCTATATGGCTATCATTAATAACTTTGTTTTCAAGTATCGTTTTACAGTTAGTAAAATGGTAACTGTAAAGTATTTGGGATATCCAGATCAGTTTAAAAAAAAAAAAAAAACATTTTAAGTTTTTATACTCATATTCCTGGATATATTTTCCCTTTTTAGTGGACGGGAGTTTGTGAATTATTTCTCGATGTTGTTACTAAATTATTAACAAATTTAATACGAAAAGTAAGCCCTGTTGATCATGAATATATGATTCCTGGCCTTTTACTATTTTAGATTAATTGTGCATGATCTGTTGGTAGGGCCTGCAAGCAATTCTGTTTTATACAGATGGAAATGAATTGTTTTACATTAATTTCGAATCATGAAAAGACCTGAAGTCCATTATCTGTTAAACGAACTATAGTCATAATTGTTGTAAGTTGCACTGTATGAGGGTTATGTTAAATCCTAACTAAATTAGAAACAAGATTTTCAGTTGATCCAGGACAATGCAACCTCCTTTTCCTAGATTTTTTTATTGACAACAGATTTATAGCCATATAGAGCTATATTTACAATCCAAGGTGATTTTTTATTTTTTATTTTGACTCTTGAAAATTTAGTTTAATGGTTTAAAAGTCACCCATGAATGACGGAAGAAATGCCCTAGCTAGCAGGATAATGCCTGAGACACTGACCATATATATATATATATATATATATATATATATACATATATATATATATATATATATATATATATATATATATATATATATATATATATATATATATATATATATATATATATATATATAATCAGTGCCCACGCCCTCTCTCCACCCAAGTTAGGACCAGGAACGGCCAGATAGTGGCTGCTGAGGTCTCAGCAGGTAGACCTGAAAGCTCCCCTGAAAGCCATCTCCTTAGCTCACACGGATGGAGAGGTTGAAAACACCGCAAGAAACTATCGAGCTCCGTGGGACTCGAACCGCAATCCGGTGATCGCCAGGCCGAGATGTTTCTATTAGGACACCACAACTCAGCTGACTAGATATGAGAAAAGTTGCCCCTCTGAAAGGTAGCAGATTATTCTTGATAAAAAATTTGTATCCATATGGCAGAGGGGAACCTTCCAGATCTGGGATATGTGAATTTTGAGGATTTAGTTTGTGAATTATGAGAAAAGGAGCCCCCTCCAAAAGGTGGTGGATAGCCATAAAAGTAATTGCATTTATCTAATGGAGGAGATCTAGGTTTTGTGCCCTTCTGTTTGCTAAACATGATAAATGTTGCTTACCTGATGTCTTAAAAGAGGTTTTATCTATCTGATGGAGGGGATCCCTTCATATCTAGGTTTTGTGACCTTTTGGGATTCTTTTTTGTAAAATAAGGAACGAGGCACCCCTCTTACAGGTGGCTGACTCCATATAAAGGTGATTTCATCCACTTAATTGAGGGTAATCCTTCAGATCTAGGTTGTGTAACCTTTTAAATTCTGTTTACTTAACTTAAAAAAAGGTGCCACTCCAAAAGATACTAATTTCTATCACAAGTGGTATCTATTTGACTGAGTGGAAGTCTTCAGTTCTGTGTTTAGAGACCATTGATATTTCCCTTTGTTAAATAAGGAAAAGGTGCCTTTCTGAAATGTGTCATATATCTATTGAAAGTTGCTGCATCCCTCTGACAGAGGGAACCCTTCAGAACTAGGTTTTGTGAACTTTGAGGATTTTGTTTAATAAATATGGGAAATGTTATTCTTCTAAAAGGCTTCAGATTCCTCTTAAGTGGTCATTTTACCGAGTATGATCTACAAAAATTGCCCGCGATCACTTGCGAATATGCTCGCAGCTTTGGTTATCCCGTAGTTACAAGCTAAATCCCTGCAACCTACACCAATATTCTCTGTGTACGCTCAATGTTCATTGTTTTTCATTTGACTTTCAATGAGTAAGGTACCTGCGTTCTATACGTTCTATTGACTATCAACATACACTCTACTTGTGTCTATCAACTTGATTTGACGCGGACTTAATATGACCAAGACTCATTCTTTTCAATCAATCTGCGACATAACGTTTATTTTTCGGTAATTTGTCCTCGCAAGCACAGGACCTCTGCCTAACAAGACTCAATCTCTGACAATTTAGTGACATATGAGTTGCAATGTAACTTCATTCAATGCCATTTAGATATAAATGGCCTAACCTCTATTGTCCCTTGACCAATACATCCATTCCCCGATCTTATTCGCTTTTTTGACGCTCTCGGTGTGACTTTTAGGTCGAGACTCAGTTTTATGACATTTCAATAAATCGAGTCACGACCTTTTTTTCGAAAAGACCATTCCTCAAACATGTGCAACCACAGGAGACAAAGACTTGACCAATTCTCTGTCAACCGTTAACTACAGGATATTTTGCAGCAATTAAGCCACACTCTGAGATGGCAGATCAGTCTTCCGGGAAGATTTCTTGGTGAAAAAAAAAAAAAAAAAAAAACCTATAGCTATGAAATTTGCTCCGAGGAGACTATTTGTCAGCCATGCGGAAGCATGGGAGATCAAGGTGTAACCATCCCTTGGTCAATCATCGTCTATGTGTGACTCACAGTGACTAAGCCACACTCTAAGATCACAGCTCAGTCTTCTGGGAAGATTTCTTAGTGAAATGACCCCTTTAGAAGAGGTTGTGCACTGCTGACAGAAGGATCCTGTATGTTAAATGTAAAAAAGGGTGGTACTTTGAAAGACAAGTGATTCTTCTTCAAAGGGGTTTTATCCTTTTAACGGAGGGAAACCATTCAGATCTGGGTGTTTTAACCAATGAGGATGGGATATTCCGGATATAAGAAAAGGCGCTCATTATAAAGGTGGCAAATTCATCACAAAAGAGGTTGTATCCTAATGATGAAGGGGAACCCTTCAGATCTAGTTTTTTTAACCTTTGAGGATTCCATTTTACTTAATATTATAAAAGACGCACCTCTTAAAGGTGGAAGATTCATCGTAGCAGTAGTTGTACCCATCTGCCAGAGTGCAATCCTTCAGTTCCATGTTTTGTGACCTATGAAGATTCCTTTTACTAAATATATTAAGGTTTTCAAGATGAAACCGAATACTTTCTTATTCTGTGAGTGTTTTGATACTGATGATTGGACGGTAAGCGAGCAATACTCGATGTGAAATGTTGAATGCTTTCGAACGAACATGTTAAAATGACTGTGGAGTTTCTTTGGAGAGTAGGGTTTCCCTGCTGTATAGGACTAGAAAAGCAGCCCTTAAAGTAAAGTAAAACAAGAAGTGGTTTCCCTCTAAAATATGGGAGATTCTTCTTAGCATTAGTTGTAGCCATTTGACGGAAGTCGACTATTCAGATGTAGGTTTTGTGACCTTGGGGGATTCTGTTTGCTAAAGATGAGGAAATGTGCTCCTCCTTAAGGTGGCTGACTCCTCCTAAAGATGGTTTTATTTATCTTTTCTAACGGAGGGGAACACTTTAGATATGAGTTTTGAGAGAACCGAGGATTCCATTCGAAAGATATTTGAGAAGGTGTCTCTCTGAAAGGTGGTGGATTTGTCTTGAAGGTTATTATATCTATCTGATATAATGTAACTCTTCAGATAATGTAACCCTTCAGATGAAGTAACCCTTCAGATGTAGCGTTATTATTTAGTCCTGTAAGTTTTCCAGAAAAGGTGCCCTTTTGAATGTTGTCGGATTCCTTTTAAAAGTGGTTTTGTCCTCAGGACGGAAGGAACCCTGCAGATCGAGGTTTTGTGGCCTTTAAGGATTCCATTTGTTAATAATTGAGAAAGTGTCTCTCGTAAAGGATGTCGATTCCTCTTAGAAACAGTTGTTTTCATCTGACGAAGGGGAACCCTTCAGATCTTGTGACCTTTGAGGAGTTCGTGTGTTAAAGATTGGAAAAGGGACTCCTCCGAAGGTTGGGTATTTCTGTACATGTGAATGGAGGAACTTTTCAGACCTAGGTTTATTTACCTTTGAGGATTTCGTTTGCTAAATATATGTTATATATTTTTTTTTTTAATTTTTACTATCCTAGTTTTTTTATCTAATGTAACATACTTATTACTCATTATCATCAAAACTTTGGTCGTAATTATTCATGAATTTTATACATTTTGTTGGAAGTACTAAATTAACCTTTAAAACATTTTCCACTTTTAGTATAGGTGTGATATATGTTAAGATGAAATTTCTTAAGCGACTTTGTCAGAATACTTGCCACTATCATTGTTTCATGCAGCTATGATTTATTGTTCAAAATACAGTGTTATTTCAGAAAATAGTCAGAGAATATTCTTCATACATAGTCTATAAAAGCAGACAATCAAGCGTTGAAGTCATAAGGTGCATACTGTAGCCTAAAGCCAAATTCTCATTTAAATGTTGCGTTCAAAATAGGCGCCTACTTGTGCACCAGGAGAGCCACCTTAACAAAACTTCGAGACTAGCTTAAACAAGGTAAAATAGTAGCTCTATGTATATACGTATGGATATTGTACATGAATTATTGATTTGAGAATGATTTTCGTATTTAGAAATTAAAAGCATCATTAAAATCAATCACCAGCTAAGATATATATTTATACGTACCTACGATGTGATTGGCTAATCTGGTTAGATTTCTCGCGAGAGTATTCATTCTTTCATGACTTGATATAACAGACTTTTCATACTTTTAAATGATTCATAATTGATATAAATGTATAATAAGTGAAATATGTATCTGAGATTATATGCATTCATTGTGTCGTATAATATTAAATTGTTTAAATGGTTATAGTTTAACGTTATCTGCTTAGAGTTCCGTTATGTTTTACGATTTGTAAAATATCACGTGCCCTGAACACTGCTTTTATCCTTGTAAAGTTCATACATAAGAAATAAATTCTAGCATTAGCTATATAAATTGTAGTGGAATAAACTGATTATATTTTGTAAATATTTGGTAGTTGTCAAAGTTAAAAGAATCTAATGTATACAGTCCTTTCCTTTGAAGAATAAGGATGGCAAACCTTTCGACTGTGAATGAACATGTATTATAGTAAAAACATTAATTCTTGAGCTTTTTAGTTAGATTATGGAATTATGTAATTTGAAATACATTAGTTTTCCTTCAATGCCTTGTGAAAATAATCGTTAATTTCCTTATTTTACAAAGAGGTTTATCAATATAATTTGTTGGCAATTATGGTCGCCGCTCTTCAGCCAGTAAAAAATTACCAAAACCCTTTTCGGGAATTTCCTTCTAAGATATATAATTCTACCTAAAATAATCCTTATCTGAAACGTATCAGTTAAATTTTCTATTTGTTTGAATACTCTCACTATAATATAATTATAATTATTGCAATACTAAGAAAACAACGAAGGTTTTATCGACGAATAAGTTGATATATTATGGTTCTTAAAAGTACCAATAGATGGTCTCAGTGAGGCCATTTTGAGATTAAAACTATGGAAAATTCCGCTTGGTTGGAACAACACAGACGATGTCGCGTGATTTGTCTCAGCCAATGAGAGCACGACTTTTGGGACTTGTCAACGACGTAGCCAATAGGAACACGATCTCTTGGCAAACTATTAGGAAAGGTGGTTTGCTCCTTCAATTACAGAAAAGAGCCAAAACGCCAGTTCATGAAATACATGTTACATAATCATCAAAAGATGCTTTTGTGAAAGATTTCGTTGAATAAAACATATAGATATAATATTATTTCTATTAATAATAATTTTAATTGTGGTAAATGATTTAAACCATAAGTCCAAATGAAAATATCGATTGAAAATTTTGATTTAAATGCATACACTTTTTATGGCTTTCCTGTATATAAGTCCTGGGCATTTAACATATTTATTTGTCAAACGAATTGCTTTTATAGGGCAATTATTAATAACTTTGCTTTCAAGTTTCGTTTTGCAAACAGTAGAAAAGCTCCTGTAAAACATTTGTGATATTCAAATTAGTTTAATTAAAAGAAGCCATGTTTAGTGTTTATAATCATATCCATGGATATACTTTCAATTTTGAGTGGATGGGAGAGTGTGAATTATTTTTCCATATTGTTACTAAATTATTAACAAATTTAATAGAAAAAGTAAACCCTTTTGTTCATTAGTATATTATTCCTGGCCCTTTTCTATTTCAAGTTACTTGCGCATGGTCTGTTGGTAGGGTCTACAAGCAATTCAGTTTTATTCAGATGTAAAAAAATTGTTTACATTAATTTCGAATATTTTCACAAATCAGTATGTTTCTAACTTAAAAACATATTTAGAAAAATAATAAAATTAAAATGTAATTTTATCATATTATAATAGATGTTATAATGTATATACAAAAATGTAAAATATAATTTGTTAAGGAATATTTCTATATAAAAGAAAAAAAAATGTATGTTAAGAAAATGTCATTGTATTTTCATAATAGAAGATAAAAAAAAATTGTTATACTTTTAAGTATGAGTGGAGTTTGTGAATCATTTATCGATATTGCTTTTAAATCATCAACAAATTTATTGTAAAATCTGATCCTCGTTGATCCTGAAAACAATCCTATGTTTTAACGAGATGCAGATAAAATCTCTACATCAATTTCGTACCACGAAAAAATCCGAGGTTCTCGAATCTCTTAAAAGAAAGTTAGTTGAAATTGGTGCAAGTTGCATAGTATTAAGGTTAGGTTAAAAAGCCTAACTAAATTAAGAACGGTATTATCATCTCGTGTAGGATATTACCTTCTCCTTTTATCAGATTTTTTCATTGGTTTTTAATCGATTAAAGTTTTAATTTCCGTTATTGGAAATTTAGTTCTGAGAATCATCAGTATGTGTTTTAATGGCAATTATTATATATGTAATGATTATATATATATATATATATATATATATATATATATATATATATATATATATATATATATATATATATATATATATATAATCATTACATATATAATAATTGCCATTAGATTAGAAATTTTACTTCCCTTTATAAATCAAAGGGCCCTAAAGATACGTAGCCTTGGGCAAAAGAGTAGGAATAATGGAAAATCTATAGTATGCACTTAGTGGGTGATTCTAGATAATGATATTCAGATTAAGAATGAGGAGTTTAATAGGCCTAATGTTTATGATCAAAGATTTAAGGAGAGACTCAGCTGCTCATGACTAGATTAGAGATCAGTATTTAAGTAAAGGAAGAATGAAATAATGAAAATTAATCATTCAGCAAAAGAGTAGCATCGAATATAGCTCTCTAATGTTAGTTTGAAATTAGGAATGAAGTCTGGCATTTTAAATGACTTACATGTAAATAAAATCCAGTCAATTAAAAATCTAGAAACGGAGGATATATCATCCTAGACCAGCTAGTAAGATTGTTCTTACTTCTGTTAGGCCTCAACTTTATCCTTCACAATTAGCGAAATACAATAATTTCAAATAGATATATCCTGAGAGATTCAGAAACCGAATGTCCTTATTCGTGAGATGTAATCGAGGTAGAGACAGTACCAGAATACATTAGAAAACTGACTTGTTTATATTGATAGACTTCATAATATTGGTGAATATTATATGAAAGTGAGGGCCTAAAAACACCAGATTCAAACACAATAGAGATTATATTCATACTATTATTAATTCTAGCGCATATCAATTACAATGCAGGATAACATTACCTTGCTTAAGGGTACACTCAAGTACACTTCCATTTCCTTATTACCTTTCCTCACTTGGCCTTTATTATTATTATTATTACTATTATATATATATACATATATATATATATATATATATATATATATATATATATATATATATATATATATATATATATATATATATGTATGTATTATAGCCACGCAAGGAAAAATTAGAAGACTTGATTGGAGTTAGTACTTTCATCCACTCAGGATATTATCAAACTCAACATGTGAGTTTGATAATGTCCTGTGTGGATGAAAGTACTAACTCCAATCAAGTCTTCTAATTTTTCCTTGCGTGGCTATAATTCATTTCATATTCATCACGTGTCAGCTTTAGTGATTTCTACACACACACATACACACACACACACACACACACATATATATATATATATATATATATATATATATATATATTATATATATATATATATATATATATATATATATATATGTATATGTATGTGTGTACGTATGTGTGTCTGTGTTTATAAATATATTTACATAATATATATATATATATATATATATATATATATATATATATATATATATATATATATATATATATATATATATATATA
>NC_090744.1:17391596-17394096 GCF_036898095.1 Palaemon carinicauda | reverse complement strand
TGATCATTAGTCAGGGACGTTACTACATAGGCCACCGCAACATTTATCCTGCAGTTTACTGGCACAGTTGTTGTTGTTGTTTTTTTATGATGATGATGATGATATGTTTCAGTATTTTCTAAATTTATGAAATCTAATTATTCGCTGCTAACTTCGGTCCAATGATGTTTTCTATAAAATACTGATGATGTGTTTACTTCGTTCATACGGGCTTGTTGATTAGATTTGGCTGGAAGGACAGAGTCAACAAATGGGCAATGTCCATTCCCCATATATGAATACCCTATTTTTGCTTCAATTAAAAAAATATCTTTCTAAATAAACATTTCCAGATACGAGCCACTCACCATGTCAACTGCAAACACCAGTTATTGGTTATGACATTCAGGAATATTTTTCTCGTTTCAAACAATAATGAATATATTGTTTACCTGCCATATATCAACACTTCAGCCATGATGATATAGAGTAGTAATTAACTGATTTATCACAAATTAGTTACAATCTCACCATCCTTGTAAGGTAAAGGATGGGGTGTTTGCGGGAGCCTATAGGTCTCTTTGCTGAATCATCAGAAGCCATTACCTGGCCCTCCTTGGTCCTAACTTGGGTGGAGAAGGGCCTTGGGTGCTAATCATCATATTTATATATGGTCAGTCTCTAGGGCATTGTCCTGCTTGATAGGGCAATGTCACTGTCCCTTGCTAAGAATAGGGTGTTTGCGGGAGCCTATAGGTCTATCTGCTGAGTCATCAGCAGCCATGCCTGGCCCTCCTTGGTCTTAGCTTGCCTGGAGAGGGGCCTTGGGTGCCGGTCATATTTATATATGGTCAGTCTCTAGGGCATTGTCCTGATTTATAGGGCAATATCACTGTCCCTAGCCTCTGCCATTCATGAGCACCATTAAAAACCTTCAAAAAGTGACCTATTCCCGTCTGTTTATGTTAATAGCAGCCATTACCTGGCCCTCCCTGGTCCTAACCTGGGTGGAGAGGGGCCTTGGGTGCTGATCATATTTATATATGGTCAGTCTCTAGGGCATTGTCCTGCTTTATAGGGTAATGTCACTGTTTCTTCCCTCTACAATTCATGAGCAGTCTTTATACCTTTAAACCTCTATCTAAGGTAAATTTTTTATATGAATAATTCTTCACCTAAAATGTAGCTCTAACCTTTGCAGATCTTAATTCACACTACAATTCCCAATAAGAAAATGTTTATAAAAAGTTTTGAAGAAATAGCTCACCTGTATTATTATTTTCTTTATATGCTCCTCCATTTTACATTGGAGTTTACCAACTAAAACTTTGTTTATTAGGCAGATTTATCAGCATTTGCTAAAGAGAAAAACATCTTGCAGCTCTTATTATATTATTACTTGCTAAGCTATAACCCTAGTTGGAAAAGCAGAATGCTATAATCCCAAGGGCTTAACAGGGAAAGTAGCCCAGTGAGGAAAGGAAATAAGGAAACTACACGAGAAGTAATTAACTACTGAAGTAAAATATTTTAAGAACAGTAAGTGTTCTTAAAATATTCTATTTTCCTTTTTCCCTTTCCTCAGTGGGCTATTTTCCCTTTTGGAGCCCCTGGGATTTCCTGTAAGTCTGTAATATAGATACCTGTCTGGCATATCAGTTTCAGTATATTTTAGTTTGTCAGATAATGTTAAGATATTTTATTCAATAATAACAATTTTATTGTTTAATGAATCGAAGTCAGAGATATAAAGGAAATTAAAAATGAATTACATGTATGAATAGTGACTTTAGAAGAAAGCTTTTCTAGATTAGTTTTAGAGTAATTTGACCAAACGTTCATACAAGTTATTTTCAAGATATATTGGCAATTAACAGAAGGTGAAATAATATAACGTAATTTTTCCCGCGAACTACAAAAAAACATTAATTAATAACGCTTTTATGTTGAAACTAATGATAATAATAAAAACTTAACCTTTCCTCTTTATCTGATAATATTGTTGCATCTACAATGTTTTATCTACATTGATTACATGTTTCTAACACTATTTAGCGAGTCTATCTTTTTTCATAGTTATATATATCTACAATGTATATATTCATGCAGACTCTACATGCACATATATTTTGATAATACATGCACAGTAGCATGGCTGTTCAACCATATTGATCTTGCAACCAAGAAAGTAAACACAAGCAAAGATTGGAGACGTATATACAGAGGCCCAATTAAAATTGAAACTATGCAAAGACAAGTTAATTGTTTGGAATAATAGATTGAAACTATTATTTGTATGAAACACCTCGAAGTAGTTTCCACTTCTCAAAATCCAATCTAAATTTAGTGAAAAAAGATAGAAATGAAAGTCGTACAGAAGGTTCATTATTATACAATTAAAGTTTTACGTATTTTTCTTCAAAATAATTCAAGCAGCACTTGAAGAACAACAATTTTTCAAAACAAAAACCATTTCACAAAGAAATTCCCCAAAACAAACTTCTTGGGACGCTAATTTTTT
>NC_090744.1:17384014-17391096 GCF_036898095.1 Palaemon carinicauda | reverse complement strand
TCTTTGCTTGGTGTGCAATCCTATTTACTTTCTCTCTCTCTCTCTCTCTCTCTCTCTCTCTCTCTCTCTCTCACTTCCTTTGTCACATGCATACACTCTCTCTTTCTCTCTCATGCATTCATACACATGCTATCTCCCTTTTTCTCTGTTCTCTCATGCATGCACACACATTGAGCTTTCTCTTATTTCAGTTTCACACGCATACACACAGTTCTCTTCTCTCTCTCTCTCTCTCTCTCTTCTCTCTCTCTCCGTTTGCATGCTTTACAGTTCCAACGTCTTTTCAATCTTATTTACTTACTCTCTCCAGCCCCCACCCTCTCTCTCTCTCTCTCTCTCTCTCTCTCTCCTCTCTCTCAGGCTTTATTTTCCTTGTAACGTCTTTCTTTGAGCATGTTTCTCGTTCGTTGATCACAGTTCTCCCCTCCCCCCCCATTATATTATGACCTCAAATGCCCATAACTCTTCCTTATTTTCCTTTATCTCATCTTTCTTTTCCATCTTGACAATTTTCCCCGTTGCATTTTATCCTTGGTATTGACTCCGTCCGTTCCGTCCTCGGATTCACCCTTATTTGTCTCGGTATTATCTCGGGTAATTTTCTCCTCCCCCACCTCCCCCTTGTCGTCTGCTTGGTTCTTAACCTCCCTTCTTTAATTTCTATTTTTTGCCATTTTCCCTCTGAACTTAGATATTGACTTATAATTACTTTCCTCAATCTTACTTCTCATCCCATTTGCTTTCGTTTATTTGCGTGTCTCCCCTGTATCATATTTTCTCCTTTTTTTTTATCTATCGTTAGTATTTCGTCTCTTGTGCTTATTCGCCTCTTCGCGTTTTCTCGGTAATTTTGTCCTTCCCCTTTTTTTTTTTTTTTTTTTTTTTTTTTTTTTTTTCTCGATACTGTCAAACTTTGTCATTACCACTGACTATCTTTTGTCTTTTTCTTCGACCGTTTGCGCATTCATTTCTTCCAAGTCTTCTGCGTATGTTAAGTCATTAGCCTCCTGCGGGAGGAAATGGTGCCAGCAATGTATCTCAAGCGGAACACTAGGCATTTATTAAACTTTGCGGTGTCATTTCAACCTGTATTTTGTGTTGAATAACCTCCCGGGCCCCAGTTTAAGGCCTACAGACCCAGCTACATAGAACGCTAGATCTTGCCTTTTATATATTAAAGTATCTTTCTTTTTTATCACTTGCATTCCGGGTTTTCTCTATTATGTTTCCGATATTCAAGGCTTCATAATGTGGTGAAAGATATTCACGTTATATAATTATATCCAATTTTATATGATTATTATTATTACTATTATTATTATTATGTATTATTATTATTATTACTTGCTAAACTACTGTACAACCCTAGTTGGAAAAGCAGGATGCCTCTAAGCTCAAGGGCTCCAACAGGGAAAAATAGCCCATTGAAGAAAGGAAATAAGGAAAAACTAAAAGAGTAATTTAGGAACAATAACAAAATTAAGATAAATCTTTCTATATATAAACTATAAAAACTTAAAAATAACAAGAGAAATAAAAACGTCCATACTAAAAAGAGGGAAGAGAAACAAGATAGAATAGTGTGCCAGAGTGTACCCTCAAGCAAAATATCTGCCATTCCAGGAAATGATGGAATATCAACCTATTCTTTTACACTACTTGAAACTATCGAGCTTGACCGGGGTTTCGAATCCCCATCCAACAGATTACTGGGGCAGGAACTTTATGATCTAAATTTAGCAACGCCCATTTGTGTTCGTTAATAAATTATACGTATTGATTGTTAATAAATTATATTTATTGATTGTTAATGAATTATATTTATTGTTTGTTAATAAATTATCATCATCATCATCTCCTACGCCCATTGACGCTAAGGGCCTCGGTTAGATTTCGCTAGTCGTATCTATCTCGAGCTTTTATTTCAATACTTCTTCATTCATCATCTGCTTCACTATTCATAGTCCTCAACCATGTAGGCCTGGGTCATCCAAATCTTCTAGTACCTTGTGGACCTCAGTTAAACGATTGGTGAATTAATCTCTCTTGGGGAGTGAGTGCGAAGAGCATGCCTTAACCATGATATCATTCACACAGATATATATATATATATATATATACATACATACACACGCACACAACAACGTGGAGCCGTTTCTAGTCCACTGCAGGATAAAGGAATCAGACATGTCCTTATTGATTTCTGGCGTTTTGGACAGTTTTCATTATCATGCTGGCCCCTGCGGATTAGGTGTTGGTGGGAGACTGTAGTCTAATCGCATACATCAACCAAACCTAGTATGGGTAACCCCTGACTAGTACAGTTTTGCTGATCATGGATTTTATATATATATATATATATATATATATATATATAAATGAAAGAGAGAAGATGCGCACCGGCTAGTTTCCTTTGTTTGTTTGTTCGTTAGTATGTGCAGTGCGCCGGGATTCCTCGTTTGTGATCATCCCTTTTCTAAAATGCTCGTTTTCATCCCCATAGATCAAAGGTCGCCTTTGTTTACCTTTTCCTTGGCGGAATTATTTCCAGTGTTTTGCGCTTCATAAATCATCCGAACGCGCACAGGCTTCAATCTCTTTTCTTTCTTTTTTTTTCCTCCTGATGATTGATTACTAAAATGCGAGAAGAATTTCCGCGTGCGGATCACAATTTCCTTAACTGCTCGATGATAACCACAACATTTATTGTTAAAGGGGGATTTTTTTTTTTTATTCAAAATATTTCCCATTTATAATTTTATTTTACTATTTTTCTACCGGGTTATTTATTTTTTATTGAAGATATGTCCCATTTATAATTTTTTTTTTTTTTTTTTTTTTTTTTTTTTTTTTTTTTTTTTTACAATATTTTCCCATTGGGTTATTTTTCATTTTTTATATATAAGATATTTCCCATTTATAAGGTTTTTTTTTTGGGGGGGGGGAATTTACTTTAATTGACTTGTTATTTATTTTTTTTTTCTATTCAAGATTTTTCCCATGTATAACGTATTTTTATTTACAATATTTTCCATTGGGTTATTTTTCATTTTTATATTAAAGATATTTCCCGTTTATAAGTTTTTTTTATTTACAATCTTTTTCATTGTGTTATTTTGAATTTATTATAATAAGGATATTTTTTTATTTATGAGTTTTTTAACAATATTTTCCATTGGGTTATTTATAATTTTTTTTGTATTGAAGATATATTCTATTCATGAGGTTTTTTTTTTTTTAGCAATTTTTCTATTGGCTTTATTTTTATTCAACGTATTTCTCGTTTAAAAGTGTGTGGTTTTTTTTTTTCTTTTATACAATTCTCCTTTTATGCTTCAATGTTTTTTTTACTTATATTATGTAGCAAAATCTTAAATGAAACATGTGTAATAATAATAGGAAATGATCCAGTATGTAAGAGGATATAAAACGTACTGTTGATGAGTCTTAAGTGTTTTGGAGGTTTCCTGGACGGAGCTCATATCCGAATCGGCAGTTAGAATTGTCAGTTACAGTTTGTTCTCTCTCTCTCTCTCGCTCTCTCTCTCTCTCTCTCTCTCTCTCTCTCTCTCTCTCTCTCTATTTTCTTTCCTCACTGGGCTATTTTCCCTCTTGAAGCCCTTAGGCTTATAACATCCTGCTTTTCCAATTAGAGTGGTAGCTTAGCAAGTAACAATATTGTTCTCATTCGAATAATTTTTGTTCCTTATATGTGTCACATTATCTCATATAACCTTAGTAAAAGGCTAAATAAATAGCTATTGTACATATTTGTTTTCTTTGATTACTATGTAATAAATGTTTTTAATAGTTATTTTTTATACAGCTCACTTAACTTTTGACGAACATGTTTCTCTATTAAAACAATAAATCCTGTCCTAACAATCATTTTCGGTAGCTTTAATGGAGTGGAAGTTATTTTGTAGAAAATAATGGTTTATAGTAGTGATATTTCCATTTACAAGAAAATAATTATCGGTTGGTGTGATTCTCTCTCTCTCTCTCCTCTCTCTCTCTCTCTCTCTCTCTCTCTCTCTCGTTTTATTGAATTACACCAGGAGAAAGTAGACTGATATCTAGGGAGAACTTGTAATTACCCGTCTCTGAAGTGAAGAGATATTATCTCATGGTAATTCTAGATGGAAGCATTTAGCCTGACCAGCGATTAGAAGTAAGTAATTGAAGGGACTTAACAAATCCTTATAGCTTTCGAAAAAGTATTTAAGCTTTACTCGAAATTTGGGTTGAATGCCAAGCGTGATTAGAATTAAGTAATTGAAGGGACTTAACAAATCCTTATAGCTTTCGAAAAAGTATTCATGCTTTACTCGAATTTTGGGTTGAATTCCAACGTCTTGAAGATAAAGTATTCCATCATTGAGTTCGTTCCTTACGTGTCTTTCAAATAGCCGGAGTTTTACTTTTTTTTTTTCTTTTTTTTACTGTACTTCAAGGAATTTTACCTCCGACAACCAAGTTGGAAGGAGGTTATGTTTTCGCCCCTGTTTGTGTGTGTGTGTGTGTTTGTTTGTGAACAGCTTCCTGGCCACAATTTTAATCGGTAGAGTAATGAAACTTGTAAGGATTAACTGCTATGTAAAAAGCTGGAAATGATTGCATTTTTTAAAATCAAGGTCACTGTCAAGTAAAATATCCAATTCACGTAATCAACCATAAGTTTGGACATCGTTGTCACAGAGACTTCAAACTCGGTTCATATTTGAGTGTATGAAACCCATGCCAATTGAGACATATCAAGGTCAAAGATCAAGGTCGAGAAATATGCTGCGCGCGGCGGAGGTCTGCCCTCTACTGAGTGCTCTTCTAGTTCTGGTCTTGCCACACATGGAAAAGCAAGACCTACGAAATTTGCTTTGCTGTATACATCCTTTAGGTATTTAGTGAGTCATATAGCATAGTCCGCGTTAATTATCAGTCATATTCACGCTATCGTAGCATTTTGAGAGCAAAAAAAGAAAAAAAAAATCTTCAGCTAATTAAAAGTCTTTAAATAATCAGTCCTTCGGATATCACTTGTGAGTTTTTTTATACAATGTTGGGATTGCTTATTAGGAAGTTTTAGGAACCCACAGTCAAGATGCAACTTGCCTTTAAATAACTTGAAATCATACATGTTGTTGTTGTTGTTGTTGTTGTTATTATTATTATTACTAGCTAAGGTACAACCCTAGTTGGAAAAGCAAGATGCTATAAGCCCAAGGGCTCCTAACAGGGAAGGGAAAATATCCCAGTGAGGAAAGGAAATGAGGAAATAAATAAACGATTATAAGAAGTAATGAACAATTAGAATAAAATTATTTAAAAAAACAATAACGGCATTAAAAAAGATACCTAAGATGCAGTGATTCATGCGTTCTTTTGATGTCGTTTTAGGTTTACCTCTGCCGGTACATTTTTTGTGATGTCTATCGAGAAATTCACTCCCCTTTAAAGAGTTAAAGGTCGTTCATGAATGGCAGAGACAAGGGACAATGACTTTGTTCTAGCAGGCAGGATAATGCCCTAGAGACTGACCATATATTACGTGATCAGCGCCCAAGCTAAGACAAGGGAGGGCCAGGTAATGATTGCTGATTACTCAGCAGGTAAACCTATAGGCTCTCTCAAACCCCCTCCATCCTTAGCTCAGAAGGATGGTAAGGTTGAAGACACTGAAGGGCACTAACGAGTTTGAGTGGGACTCTAATCCCCGTCTGGCAAACACCAGGCAGAGACTTGTGTTTCTTTTACCACGTCAAATAAAACAATGGCCTTTGGGGAGTAGAAATCTGCCTTTACAGCCATCCCAAACTCCCCTGATTAGATTACTAAGTACTTCTTTTGTTAGAGTTCTCTTGCTTGAGGGTACACTCGGGCACAGTATTCTATTTAATTTCTCTTCCTCTTGTTTAGTTAAAGTTTTTATAGTTTACATAGGAAATATTTATTTCGATGTTACTGTTCTTAAAATATTTTTATTTTTCCCTTGTTTCTTTTCCTCACTGGGCTTTTTTTCCCTGTTGGAGCCCCTGGGCATATAGCATCCTTCTTTTCAAACTAGGGTGTTAGCTTAGCGAGCAATAATAATAATAATAATTAATAATAATAATGATAATACAAGCCTGATACAGATACCCGTGGATGAATCTATAAATAAAGTGGGTATTTTATAAAGGAATTCTTTCCAGTTCCTAGAAGGTGCTAAAGTGTTTCTTAACATTTAAGAATATTTAAGGAAGAAACAAAAGTAATGCCACTACACAAATTGTAATAAATTGATGTTGATACAAGAGCAGACATTTTTTCGATATGAAACGTTTTAAAGGTATCTTTAACGGGATATAGCAGATAAGTAAAAATTAGAAACGTTTCATAGTCCCCTTTCAAGTGATGTAGGAGATGAATTAAAAGTAATATACGTTTGAAAATAACTTTTTTTTTTCAAGTGATATAAGAAATGAAATAAAAGTAGAAATTTTTTTCAAGTCCCCTTTCAAGTGATATATATAGAAAATGAAGTAAAAGTATAAACGTGGTTAAGTCTCTTTTCAAGTGTTGTAGGAAATGAAATAAAACAGAAACGTATTAATTAAGTCCTCTTTCAAGAGATTTAGAAAATGAAGTAAAAGTAGAAAACGTTTTTAAAACCATTTTTAGGGTGGCATGAAGCGAAATAAAAGCAGGAAAGTTTTTAAGTCCTTTTAAGTGATTTAGAAAATGAAGTAAAAGTAGAAACGTTCTAAGTCCTTTTTTTAAGTGATAAAAGAAATTGAATAAAAGCAGAAACGGTTTTTTAAGTGTCATAGGAAATTAAATAAAGCTGAAAATGGTTTTAAGTCCCCTTTCATGTGATTTAGGTAATGAAATAGAAGTAGAAACGTTTTTATGTCCCTTTTTGAGGGATATAAAAAAAATAGATAAAAGCAGAAACGTTTTCAAGCCCTCTTTCAAGTGATCCAGAAAATGAAGTAAAAGTAGAAACTTTTTTAAGTCTCTTTTTAAGTGATATAGGAAATTGAATAGACTCAAACTTTTTAAAGTCCTCTTTCAAGAAATGTAGTAAATGAAATAAAAGTATAAAC
>NC_090744.1:17361514-17379014 GCF_036898095.1 Palaemon carinicauda | reverse complement strand
GATAGTCGTTTAGATAGAAGACTTTCTCAGAATCCTTTGTTCGCCAAAAAGAAAACTGCCGAGGTGATGTGTGAGTGTGAGAGAGAGAGAGAGAGAGAGAGAGAGAGAGAGAGAGAGAGAGAGAGTATAGGCGGGGTCAGTTCGCAAAGTCAAGGGGTCGGATCCTGTAAAACACGACTTGTGTACTACGCACAAAGAGATTATGCTTAGCCATCCATGGCGGCGAACCCGTATAGTGAAGGAACCGACAACGCAGGAGAGAGAAAGAAAAAGGATGCTGCGGCAGCGGAGAACAAAGAGAGAGAGAGAGAGAGAGAGAGAGAGAGAGAGAGAGAGAGATGTGACCTAAGAAAGGTTGACTAAAATTTTTCAAAACCGTGCATTTCTGTGTTCGGGAAACCATAGAATTTAGGTGATATATATATATATATATATATGTATGTATATATATAAATATATATATATATATATATTATATATATATGTTTATATATAATATATATACACACATATATATAACATATATACTGTATATACATATATATATATATATATATATATATAGAATATTTTCAGAGAATTTTGAAATAAATTAGATATAATATGATATGATTCTACTGAAATTATTGGTAAGATCATGCAGTATCACATTCAGGCTTTCAGGGATTATGAAATCTGAGAATCCAGATGAAATTCTGTCAGAGTTTTCTTAGTATCGAAGTTAAGAGTAGCTTTGGAAAATACATTATAAGGAAGGATTATTAATCAATAGATAAAGACAGTTGATTTTCATGATATTCTAGCTTTTAAGCGAGTGGTTTCACATAAATAATTGCGTAATGTGTTTTATTTTTATTGTTCATTTATTACCGTATTCTCTTTCCTCACAAGGCTATATTCCCTGTTGGGAGCTCTTAGGCTTAGAGCATCCTGTTTTTCCGCCTAAGGTGATAGCTTAGCTGGTAATAATAATAATAATAATGATAATAATAATAATAATTATTATTATTATTATTATTATTATTATTATTATTAGTAATAACAATAATTAATGATAATAATAATAATGATAATAATAATGATAATGATGATGATGATGATGATGATAATAACAATAATAATAATAATAATAATAATATTAATAAAAATGCAGAAGATTCTACCATCCCTCAACAGCACAGTAAGACAGACCGATAGGGCTCTAAGCGTCATATGAAGGTTGGTGGACCTCCTCAGACTGTCGTAAGAAAGATTTAAAAAAAAAAAAAAAAAAGACACCAGAATGATGGATTTGTCTAGAGCGGAGAGGGAACTACCTAACCCCCCTCCTCCACCCCTCTTCCTTTTCGGAAGACGTACGCTTTTGGAAGCCGAGGGTAAGAAAAGAAAAAAAAATGTCAATATTTTCAATCGAAGATGACAGTCATTCTAGAAAGGAAAATAAGATGTAGGGACTGGTTGTTAACGATCGGTTTTTACTTGGGAGTCGAAGACGAAAGTAAAACGCTGTTTGATATATGGATTCGCGAAGGGATTTGTGTTTTTTTGGATTTAACTTCCTCCGTCTTTTATAAAATAGGTCACAGCATAAACACGTTTTGTGGATGTAACTTCCTCCGTCTTTTATAGAATAGGTCACAGCGTAAACACGTTTTGTGGATGTAACTTCCTCCGTCTTTTATAGAATAGGTCACAGCGTAAACACGTTTTGTGGATGTAACTTCCTCCGTCTTTTATAGAATAGGTCACAGCGTAAACACGTTTTGTGGATGTAACTTCCTCCGTCTTTTATAGAATAGGTCACAGCGTAAACACGTTTTGTGGATGCAACTTCCTCCGTCTTTTATAGAATAGGTCACAGCGTAAACACGTTTTGTGGATGCAACTTCCTCCGTCTTTTATAGAATAGGTCACAGCGTAAACACGTTTTGTGGATGCAACTTCCTCCGTCTTTTATAGAATAGGTCACAGCGTAAACACGTTTTGTGGATGCAACTTCCTCCGTCTTTTATAGAATAGGTCACAGCACAAAAACGTTTTGTGGATGCAACTTCCTCCGTCTTTTATAGAATAGGTCACAGCACAAAAACGTTTTGTGGATGTAACTTCCTCCGTCTTTTACGGAATAGGTCACAGCACAAACACGTTTTGTGGATGCAACTTCCTCCGTCTTTTACGGAATAGGTCACAGCGTAAACACGTTTTGTGGATGCAACTTCCTCCGTCTTTTATGAAATAGGTCGCAGCATAAACACGTTTTGTGGATGCAACTTCATCCGTCTTTTATAAAATGGGTCACAGCGTAAACACGTTTTTTGGATGCAACTTCCTCCGTCTTTTATAAAATGGGTCACAGCGTAAACACGTTTTGTGGATGCAACTTCCTCCGTCTTTTATGGAATAGGTCACAGCGTAAACACGTTTTGTGGATGCAACTTCCTCCGTCTTTTATGGAATAGGTCACAGCGTAAACACGTTTTGTGGATGCAACTCCCTCCGTCTTTTATGGAATAGGTCACAGCGTAAACACGTTTTGTGGATGCAACTCCCTCCGTCTTTTATAAAATAGGTCACAGCATGAACATCTTGCCTATTTTTTTAAATTAGTTATTTATAAGAGATTTCAGTTACAGTTGGAGTTGTCACCATGAAGAGATTTTCAGTACAAAGTTCTTTCATTTTTCTGTTATTTTCTTTTTTATTCAGGTTGCCTTGCTGGTGTAATTAGAAGGTTTTATTATATTAGATAGATTTTTTATTTATTTTTGAAAATATTATTCATGTTTGGTAGCATTTTCACCACTGATATATATATATATATATATATATATATATATATATACATACAGTATGTCTGTACATTTTTATGTTATGTATGTATGTATATATATATATATATATATGTGTGTGTGTGTGTATATGTGTGTGTGTGTTTTTGTGTGTATGCTAGTATCCACTCGCAATTGGCTGTACCTATGATAAGAGTCAAGAGATCAAATGTGATCCCAAAAACTCGGATCCATGTTCATAACCACTCGAATATAGAGATATCTTTGAATCAAAACTATGGCGTTAAATGTATCAAGATTCACCCGGAAAGAATTAAGTACTTTAAGCATGCGTTTTGAATAGCTAGATCGCAGGGTACCTTCATTTTCTGTCTTTTTTTTTTTCCTAGTGGCTTCTGCAACTTGTTATTGTCACTATATAGCTTTCCTTCCTTTTAGAGGATGGAGGTTAGGGGTCAGAAGGATTCAGTTCAGGGGTCAGAAGGTTATAGGTCAGGATTCAGAAAGATTCAGGTCAAGGGTTAGAAGGGTATAGGCCGGGGGTCAGAAGTATTCAGGTCAGGGGTCAGAGGTATTCACGTCAGGGGTAAGAAGAATTCAGGTCAGGGGTCAGAGGTATTCATGTCAGGGATCAGAAGAATTCAGGTCAAGGGTCAGAAGGATATAGACCAGGGGTCAGAAGGTTATAGGCCAGGGGTCAGAAAGATTTAGGTCAAGGGTCAGAAGGATATAGGCCAGGGGTCAGAAGTATTCAGGTTAGGGTTCAGAGGTATTCATGTCAGGGGTCAGAGGTATTCAGGTCAGGGATCAGAAGAATTCAGGTCAGGGGTCAGAAGAATTCAGGTCTAGGGTCAGAAGGATATAGACCAGGGGTCAGAAGTATTCAGGTTAGGAGTCAGAGGTATTCACGTCAGGGGTCAGAGGTATTCAGGTCAGGGATCAGAAGAATTCAGGTCAGGGGTCAGAAGGATATAAGCCAGGGATCAGAAGTATTCAGGTCAAAGGTCAGAGGTATTCACGCCAGGGGTCAGATGGATTCAGGTCACGGGTCAGAAGTATTTAGGTCAGGGGACAGATATTCAGGTCAGTGATCAGAAGGATTCAGCCTCCTAGTTTCACGACATATTATTAGGGTTGAATATTCTAGCCACAATAATTTTTTTTTCTTTTTACCAATCTGTTGAGATCCGCTCAAACTCGATAGTTTTTTGTAGTGTCTGTAATCTCACCATCCTTGTGAGCTAAGGATGGCGGGTTTTCTGGGAACCTCTAGGGTTGTCTGATGATTATATTAATATATGGTCAGTCTCTAGAGCATTATATCCTTCCCATGACTGCCATTCATGAGTAACCTTTAAACACTGGTACCAACTTGCAGCTGGGTTGACTTGTGGGCTGTAGCAATCCAAGGTACTATGCCCAGAACTTCACCACCCATTCATGACAAAATCAGTTATTAGATTAATGATTTTACAAATATATTTGTTTCATATATCTGGGGTACAAACTGTCATTAATGGTCAGATTTTAATCCTTATTGTAGAGTCATAAAAGTTTATGAATAATTGTTAAGGTATTTTCCTTATTGTTTAGTCTGATGTTATCCTAATTAACAAGACTACCTTCAAATATGTAAGATATTTACATTATTCTCAACAGAGTTATTTAGATCCTTTGTTGACATGCCATGCTATCACGAAACACAACATGAGTGGTCTATCTCATTCGTTTTGCCTAATAGTCTCTCTCTCTCTCTCTCTCTCTCTCTCTCTCTCTCTCTCTGGCATAATGTTTTCACGCTGACGCAAGTGTGTTAAGGGGTGATGTAATTACTTCTGCCAGGTGTCATCGGCCATTAGCTGTGCCTTGCTTCCCTTGACATAGTTATCTGGAGTCGATACAATCTCTCTCTCTCTCTCTCTCTCTCTCTCTCTCTCTCTCTCTCTCTCTCTCTCTTGACGTCACGAATTGAAAGATATGTTAATTACAATACGACGAATCTTATGCAAATAGGCGACCCGTCAAAAATGACGGCTAAATACTTAGATAGTTATGCACACACTCATTCAACCCTTCCTACCCCCTCCCTCTTTCCTCTCGGGGTAACCCCTCCCACAAGGGTATGACTACACTCTTCCTATCCGAGGGACGGGGAGAGATGTAGTAGTTACACGTCTCGTACTGCCCGTGCTCTTTATTATATAGAGATTGTATTAAATATGTTTTAATGACATGAATTTAACTAGGTACAGTATATAAGTTGTTTTGAGTGTCACTACTGAGATGGTGTGGGGACGTGTTGAGGATGGATGGTTGGGAGGGAGTGAGGAGGGTTCGAGATAAGGTGAAGGATGATCTGGAGAGAGAGAGAGAGAGAGAGAGAGAGAGAGAGAGAGAGAGAGAGAGAGAGAGAGAGAGAGAGAGGAACAATTTATTGTGCAAAATACAAATTTTACAAACTACAGCGCAACAGGCAACCCGGTCGCGGTATGTGTGTAGGGATGAGCCCTTTTGAATGGATGGCATTGGCTGTTACATTTTACATACCTTTTCCACCCTATTGATTATTAGACAAACGTCATTCATCAGGGCTGATATGGTACTCGGGTAGTATTAAAAAATTCAAATACATGATGAGTAGGAATTGCCCATTGAAAGATTGCAAATTTTGTCATAAGTACTGTATAATATGGAATTCTAATATATGCTGTTCAATGAGTAATGATTTAAGAGATTTAGGGGAAGAGGATGCCTTTGATAGAAGGCATGGGAGAGGAAGCATCAGGGCAACCGACCCCTTAATGTAGGGATATAGGTAGGAAAGAAGATGCGTTGTCTTGATGAACATGCAATAATGATTCTTGTCATCTTTAATAGTCATCTGCGCTGTAAAGAAAATTCAAATGTCTTGATACAGTACTATTGTAATAGAACTACAAAATACTATGCAATAGTTACATTACGTAATGTATTATAAATTTCCTCGTTTATCAAGGAATTGTAGTTATTAAATTCTAAATAATTGACAGACTGCTAAAGTATTAGTAATTATTAATTTCAATTAACCAAAGCATTTACTTTTATCAATTGTGTAACCTTAAAATTTACTTGAAAATATCTTACCTTTCTGGTACAAGGGGATTAAAGTGAGAATTGAATTTAATATATGTACAATAACCCACCAAGTTATCAGGACCGGGCGTCCAAAGTACTTAAGAGAATTGCTACATATTGCGCAGCCAACAAATCGTGTCGACACGAGAATAGTTACAGATGGTTTCAAACTGTTGGAACATAGATTTATGTCTACTTTAGACTCCAGAGCCTTTAAATATGTGGCCCCAAGACTATATGATAAGCTCCCACGAAACATTAGAATGATTGAAGACATTAAGGCTTTCAAGAGGAAACTGAAGACTTTCTTATTTCAACAGTCATACAACAGTGACGATATAACAGTAAATGAACAATATACGATTTGAAACGTTAAATACTCTGACCGAACAAGATGAAACGACAGTGAAGGTCCTGTAGTGAGTGGGGTTCCCCTGCTGTATGGGCCGGAAAAGCAACCATTAAAGTAAAGTAAAGTAAGGAGTACTAATTTTCATAAAGCAAATTCTCCATTGGGCTATAAATGCTGGATATATAATCGATTAAGAATTGTTAATGTCTGTAGTCCTCGCACTGATAACTTGTTTCTGCCTTTATGTGTTTGTATTGGTGTGCTACTGTCTTAAGCACACATTTGAGTATGAGTTGTTTTCAGATGTATTTAGATGGTTTATTGAACACATCTTGGTGGTTTTTAAGTTTTATTGTATATAAACAACTGAGTTAAACATCTCCATCACTGGAGGAAGCTGTGTTGGTCCACATGACCAATTCTGGTGAAGTTTAGATAAGAACTGAATAAATTATCGATATCACAGATATCGTATGCTTGGTTTACTTTAGACACGTGACGGAATCGGAAGACACCTGCATCCGGTGACGTCACAAACTTTCACACGAAGAGTTAATGTGTTGACACTAAGAAAGAATAACAACTTAGCATCTTACATCCTGTACACAATTTGAGTTGACCATAGCAAATCTCACGGCCAGCTCTTCCAACCAACATGACATATTACGTCATTTGTTTTAAACATGTAATATTACTATTCTAAATATTACATAAGCTCGGCCAGCTATCTCAATTTTTTCACAAAAATTTAACAACAAGCCGAAACATGGTTACTAGGTGTGACTGGACATACGTATCATTCATTGCTCAAAACTAGCTATATCCAACTGAGGACGAATGTCCAAATAGGCACATCAAAATTAATAACAATAATGCATACAAAAAAGATATTACCAAAGCAAAAAGAAAAAATGCATGATAAAACCAAGATCATATATATGGTACATTGCTAGCAAATGATTATATGGTACCAAAAAACAAAACAAATTCTGACTTACAAATGATTCGGTAACTTGATAAAGAATAATTGTTACCTTTGTCAGAAACAAGATACTCAATTTTTTAGTGCACAAATACAAATTCCTGGTACGTACACGTACCACGGTTTCGTACATATATATATATATATATATTTGTATATAGGGCTGATACATTTTATTAGATGCCCATAGATTCTGTTATATATCTTATATATTTTTTTTTTTTTTTTTTTTTTTTTTCTCTCTTTTCTTTTTTAACATTCCGGCTTATATATTTTTATTAGATGCCGAGAGAAAAAAATGATTTATATCCTTTTTTATTTTATTTATTTTTTTAAATGTTATTTTAAATGTATTTTTAACAATGCAAATGTAGAGAATTTCTTTAATTACATATTACTAGCGTACTAGTCAGCTTTTCATACAAACATCATCCTGACAAATTACTCCCTTAGCGAATGAGGTGGCCACTCATACAGCTTTGAACTGGATTAAATAGGGGGTATTGTCAGGGCTATGCAACTCATTCCTTTGTAGCTGCTTGCTGTGCCGTAACCTACGCCAAACAAGGATGTTCACGGCGATAAAAATCAACGCCGTTACCAATAAACCTGCTAGTAATATAGGTTGAAGAATCTCTTGTAAGTCGGCGACAGGTGGTCCTTTTCGGTAAGTTTCATTAAGTGTTTCGCCACACTTCCTTTATAGGGGAGAGGAAGTGCGGGCGTTGTAGAGGTCCACGTGAAGTTCGCGAAGTAAGCACGTTCTCTGATGATTGTCCGTAGGCCAGTCACCATGGAATTCGGGGAAGTCCCGATACAGCCATCTGCTGCGACGAAGATGTGGTTGTAGGATGTGGATCCGTCAGGGCATGATATATTGAAGCCGTCCTTGTCGTATCGTATCCACGAGCCATTATTTAGTCTGCAATTGAATTCTTTATTGTCAAAGGGATAAAGCTTATCCAGACAATTTTCACTTGTATGGGAGAGAGCACCGTCTAGCACTATACCTAACTCGCATGAATCCATCAAGTTTTTACGGAATTCAAATGAGTCAGCTGTACATATTTTTCTATCCATTGCGTCTGAACAGTGAGTTAATTGATTTAAGTCTTTAATGACCGTATATGTTTCCTTGTCTGGGGAAATCAATACGTGTCCTGTCAAACTGGATATTACTGGATTTGAGTGATTCGTCATGAAAGTCGGAAATGGTGATATCCTGTAAGATTGCCAGGCATCAGAAGAATCAAAGGGAATTGTAATCCTAATCTTGTTATTATCTACGTTTACTGTAATTAGGCTGTAATAAAATTCTAACCTATGTTCGTCTAACAAAGGAACATAGCCTAGTTTATCCCTAGTGTTCTCCAGAACTAATTTTAAGTAACGTATAGGCAACAAATGGGGCGACAATACACCTTTAGTTGCTAACGTGATAGCTTCTACATAATCCTTGGATTTCTCAATGAAATGTGCAATTCTGTTATGTATGTGATCTATCTTTGAATCATAATACGTTAATGTTGCTAACAAATCCTGTACTTCCATAATTTGAACGATATTATCTGAATGTTCATTTAACAAATCCATAATTTTATTGATTGAAGCTAACTGATCCCTTAGTTCTGACATAATCAATTCATCTTTATGAGTCAAGAACTCAATTTTCTTATTTTGATTACTAATTTTAAGACGATTGGAAAGTCCTAAACCTAAACTTGCAACAGACCCAAAGATGCTTAATGCAGCATAAATGAACGGATTCCGTCTTTCTTTTTGTTCGTGTCCTACAGTCCACATCAAAAGGTCATAAGCCAAAGATCCTGTCTCTCCAGTCTTATTTTTTAAGTCATCAGATAGCATCTCTGCAACTTTTAATGTTGATCGAAGCAAACTCTTAGCAGTCAAATGAAAATGTCTCCTATGCAACTCATCCAATGATGCAGAAAACCTTGAAATGGCGGTTCTTAAGCTAGTGACATCATTCTCTTGAAGAAAAATTGCTTGCATATGCACTTCGACAATTACGTTGGTTGATGTAATAAAAATGTCTTCTTGTCTTTCAACTATATTTCCATATTTAAAATATATATTCTTAGTCTTAGAACTCATCCCATACGAAAAAAATGTCTGAGCGAACAATATCACTCCCAACAACAAAAAATTCATCTTGGAAACCTGTAACGAGAAAAAATATATGTAATTACTCCTGTATTAAAAAGAAAACTTTTTAGTTACAAAAATCAAAATTTTTCCTCACTTCTTTTTAATTTCTTATGTGAGACAATGGTACTATTCTCTCATCCGTGGGTTGGGCTACGTTTTGAATTCTAAACCTATTGGCCGTTAATATTTCCAAAATGTTAAATGGGCCTTCAAACTTAGGTGTTAGTTTATAGTTGAGCCCTTTTCTGACATTGATTTGAATATAGATGTTATCACCCACGGTATATGTTTTAGTTGGTTTCGCTATTTTATCATGATTCCTTTTCATTATGATTTGTGATTCTTCTAAATTCTTTCGAAGGATATCATATCGACTTATACTTGCATTTATACATTCTTTTAAAGGATTTGATAGATTAGTTGTAGGCGTTAATACATGGAAAGGTGTTCTAACTGGGGTACCATACAATGCTTCATGCGGTGACATTTTAATTGATATATGATATGAATGATTCAGAGTACTCAGTGCCGCCGGTATTGCAATATCCCAGTTGGGGTCTGATCCCCCTAGTGTTACCCTCAATATATTTAATATCTTCCTATTTGCTCTTTCCACTAGCCCATTCGACTCTGGGTGATATATCATGGTATTGATCTTCTTTATTTTGAGGAATTCACACAATGAGATAAGAAAGTGATTATTAAATTCACCACCCGAGTCTGAGATTATCATGTGTGGAATTCCATGTTTACAAATGTAACACTCGTAAAACTTCCTAGCGCATTCAATCGCAGTTTTAGTTTTAAGAGCTATTAGTTCTGTATATCGAGTTAAAGCATCTATAATTACTAAGAGGTGCTTATTTCCTCTGTCTGACTCGTAAAATCCTGTTAACAAATCTAAATGTATTCTTTCAAAGGGTTGATTGGGAACAGGATAAGCTCCTAAGCTAACAGGTGTTTTCGTATGCCCTTTGTTTTCCTGACATGTGCGACAATTAGCTATGTGTCTTTTTATATCTGTAAGCATTGTATGCCAATAAAACAATGATTTGGCTTCCTGTGACATTAATGAGAACCCAGGGTGTCCATGTAATGGATTTGAATGCAACCAATTCAGGACAGTGGAAACAAGTGAATTTGGTACTACTACCTGGTCGTTAGTTACATGTGGTGTATTGCGGGTTTTCCTTGTCACAGTTCTACACAGAATATTATCTTTGATTACATAATTCTGCTGCTCATACTTTATATATTCTTTTTCTTTATGATTGCCTTTCAAAGCATTTATAATTGTTTCTATTTTCTGATCTTTTCTTTGCTCAGTCTGTAACAATTCAGCACTCCAGCCTAAATCTTCTTGTTCAGATATTGTTTTTACAATAGGCATGGATGTTGATATATCTATTAATTCAGCTAAAGACTCCGTACAAGATGACACGGGGTTGCGTGATAATGCATCCGCAATGATATTTGCTTTCCCAGGTAAATACCCGATTCTTGCGCCAAAATCTTGAATGATTAAATGCCACCGAGTTCGTTTAGGGCTGTGATTGAAGCCTTTAAAGAACTCTGTTAGTGGTTTATGGTCAGTAAGAACCTTAACGGGATAACCGTAAATTATGAACTTAAAATGCACTAGCGAATTAACAATAGCTAGTCCTTCCTTGTCTATTACTGCATATTTACTTTCGGAAGTTCTCAATTTTCGAGAATAGAAAGCTATCGGGAAAAACTGTTTATCATATTGCTGAAGCAATACCCCTCCTACTCCTAAGTCTGAGGCGTCTGTTGCAATGAAGAATTCCTTACCGAAGTCAGGAAATTTTAAGATAGGAGAACTACACAGTTCATCTTTCAAAGTATTAAACGCCTGTTGATGTTGCTCAGACCATATGAAATCTACGCCCTTCTTCGTAAGATCAGTTAAAGGAGCGGCTATTATTGAATAGTTGCGTATAAAACGCCTGTAATATCCACTACAACCCAGAAATTGCTGTATTCCCTTGACATTAGTAGGTATGGGAAAATTACGTATAGCCGACACCTTATCATGGACTACTTTAAGACCTTGGCTTGACACCATGAAACCCAAATATATCAATTCTGTTTTGAAAAATTCACACTTACTAATCTTTACCCTTAAGTTATGTTGTCTTAATCTCTGTAGTACTAGTTCTAACTTACGTAGATGTTCCTCTAAGGTGTTGGAAAAGATTACAAGATCATCCATATAGGCATGCAATATATCCCCTAACAAGTCTCCAAACACTATGTTAATCATTCTTGTAAATGTTATAGGAGCACAACGTAAACCAAAAGGCATCCGTAAAAATTCATAATGTCCCCTGGCTGTGCTGAAGGCTGTGTATGGGATACTATCTTCTTCTAATGATATCTGGTGAAAGCCTTTAAGTAAGTCCAAACTGGTAAAATATTTATTCTGACCTAACAAAGACAAAATATCGTCAGTACATGGCACTGGGAATCGATCAGGGATCGTTTCCTCGTTTAGACGACGAAAGTCGACGCAGATACGCCATGTTCGATCTTTTTTCGGTACAACTATTAAAGGAAAATTATAAGGGCTATTTGATTTTCTAATGACTCCTTCCTCTAACATTTTACCTACTTCATCATTTATTTCATTCTGGAATTTCATAGGGAGTCTGTACGAGGGTACATATATAATTTTCTGTTTGTCTTTTAACCTTATTTGATGCTCGATCACATCTGTTTTCCCTAAGGATCCATCCGTAGTGGAAAAGACATCTGTATATTTATTTAAAAGTTCAAAAATTTTCTGCTGAATTTCTTCGTCTTGAATGTCCTTACTGATTTTATTTTTAATAGATCGTAAAAGGGATTCATCCGCAACTGATTGAGAGTGATTGATTTCAGCAACGGTAAGAATACGATGTTTATAAACTTCTACATCCAAGATATGTTGATTTTTGTGAATTACTAAAGTGTTATTTAAATGATTACAGACTTCGATATTACATTGCTGATGTGAGCCTACTGTATAAATAGCTTGTGTGACAGACAATCCGTTGGTTTTCAAAGTATCGGAAAGGATTAATATTTCAGATCCCGGTAGTGTTTTCTTTATTTGCACTATTAAATTCGAAGGTATGTTTGGTTCGATATATTGCGTGCAAGATGATATTACGGGTGAACGAGAATTCTGCTGGGTCGCGTGTATTATTTCTTTATTAGTGAGACAAGTTATTGGTTCTTCAACGTACGTTACGGTTACATTTGTCGTCTCCTTTTTATCCAAAACTGACTTTAAAGTATTAGAAGACTTATAGAATTTCCCTTTGATATACACGCCGTGCTTTGCAGGAGCTAAGATAATGTTTTGATTTCCCATAGATGGGTATCCTATAATTACAGCTGGATACATATTAATGTTTTTCACAACAACAAATGTATCGGCAAACGTGCGATTACCGACTCTGAACTGAATATGAGTTATGCCTATGACGTTTAATTCATTATTTCCTATACCTGAAAGTCTGATTCCTGATTTTTCAATCGGAAAGTTCGAAAACAACAAATGATGCGTCTTCAAATCCATAATATTACGTGGACTACCAGAGTCAAAAAATAACGTAAAGGATTTGTGTTCTAAATTTACAGCATATAAGGTTGGCCGTAACTCATTTTGGCTTATTATTGTATGAATTCGTTGCAAATCTACGGGAGCATGCACTGTTTTACTTAATTCGGCCGTGTGTTTCATAGGAAAATCTATTGTCTCACAATTATCTGATAAAACATTAAATTGATTATTCAATACTATTGATGTTGACATAAATGACCTTGACCCAACATCACTCTCTTCCCCTCTAGAGTTAACTATGTGGTATTTGCTTTGCTCTGCACATTCTGAAAATTAGGCTGACTTTGCGAGGTCTGGTTTGACGGCCCAGGCTCAGCGATATTTGAAGAAGTGTTTGTTTGTTTCGGACTCTGAACTGCATTGACATTTTGTTGTTTCTTCTTATTGTTAAAATGAGGATTTTTCTTTTTATTTCCATATGGAACTGACTGTGGAATTGACTGTGTATTTCTAGGATATTGTTGTGTCTTACGCGCGTAACATTGACTATAAGAATGTGATCCTGTGTTGTGAACTGAACAAAATTTCGTTCTACAGTCTGCGCTTATGTGACCTTGACGTTTGCAGTTGTAACACGTCACTCCCGCTACTGGATTATTAATTACGTTCACTGTTTGTGGTTTTGTTTCATTCTTAGCAAAAACTTGAGTTAACACGGGATCGAGATCTGGACACTTGGACATGTGCTTCTTTATCTGTTTATAGACATCCAATTCCGTACTTGCAGGCATTAACTTCTTATCAAAGCACCGCACTAAAGCTTCAGGCAACATAAGTGTCATGCAAGTTAAATACATTAATCGTAAAAAATCTTTCACGGAGATATTATCGTTAGTAACCCAAGTGGAATTACCTAAAATGTCCTGATATTCGTTAAGCCTATCAGCTATGAGAGCTGCTCTCTCAACAACATTAAGCCGATTCATAGTGGCTTGATTAAGTGTATTTCGTAACGTTAACACTACATCCAAAGCTTCTTCACCCCCATAGATCGCGCGTAACCTAACTTTGAAATCATCCCAAGTAACTGCTTCCTGAAATGAAACACCTCTTAAATACGCACTCGCATCCCCCTTAGAAAAATCTATAAAACTTTTAGCTTCTTGTAATTGTACAAAAGGATCTACGATTTGTTTGGCATTTAAATGGGCATCAACGGATGAAATCCATGACTCCACATTTTGTGGCAAGAACCCGTTGACACGGCCTTGAAAAGGAAGGATTGCTGACCTGGCATTTACAAGCGTCACAATTGGAGGAGGATTAGCCTGGCCTACACCACTAGGTCCAGGGGTAGGGCTGACAGGAGGAGCCATGACTGCTGTATTCTTTTTTTTTTCTATCTCTTTGACCCCTTTCAATCCTATCAAAATATCTATATGAGTACAGACGCCCACTGCGTAAACGCATATGTATAATAAAATTCCCCCAACAATGTTACTAATCCCAATACATTTCCCCCCAAGAGTTTATGAAAGAAAAAGGAATTAGCACAAAGAAAGAAAAATTCTAAATGAGAATTCGGAGTTTCTTATAACAAAGTTTAGGAATTCACTCACCCCAGTAATAATTGACTAACGACTTGTGATAACTACACTTCACTGCACAAACTGAAATGAATACAAAATCTTTGTACTTAGCTTATATATGAAGTCGAGTCGTCTCTCTCTCTCTCTCTCTCTTGATGTTTTGTTAGCGATGTCTCGTTCTAGTTTCTTGTAGCTTGTAGGTCTTCCTGGATATGTTTTGCAATAGTTGAATGCCAGTCCTTGGGTTTCCTAGGATGTTGATTGAAGATTCTATTTGTATACTAACATATGTTGGTGTTAGCATTTTCGTTGGACTTAGTCAAAATTGTAGATTTTTGTAGATAGTTCTGAGTTCTTGAAGATCTTTATCAGGTTTCACAGCTTTTATGTTGAAGTCTTGAAGATATATCTCTGGTTTTACAGCTATTTATTTTGAAGTCTTGAAGATATTTCTCTAATTCTTAGAGTTTAATCGCTGTCTTTGAGTTTAACCGCTGCCACCATTTATTGGTGTGCTACTGTCTTAAGCACACATTTGAGTATGAGTTGTTTTCAGATGTATTTAGATGGTTTATTGAACACATCTTGGTGGTTTTTAAGTTTTATTGTATATAAACAACTGAGTTAAACATCTCCATCACTGGAGGAAGCTGTGTTGGTCCACATGACCAATTCTGGTGAAGTTTAGATAAGAACTGAATAAATTATCGATATCACAGATATCGTATGCTTGGTTTACTTTAGACACGTGACGGAATCGGAAGACACCTGCATCCGGTGACGTCACAAACTTTCACACGAAGAGTTAATGTGTTGACACTAAGAAAGAATGACAACTTAGCATCTTACATCCTGTACACAATTTGAGTTGACCATAGCAAATCTCACGGCCAGCTCTTCCAACCAACATGACATATTACGTCATTTGTTTTAAACATGTAATATTACTATTCTAAATATTACATTTGTACCAATCTGTTTGAATTTTATGCCGTTCTTTCACGGAAACTGTGTTATAAAAGTTCGCCGTTCGTTGAAATAAAGTTAGTTACATTCACTCCAGTTATCAGTTAATACCTAATTGTTATCTCCGCACACATCTGTGGAATTGAATGCACATATAAGCTTGTATCTACTATGGAACATCGTTCAAGCACGATTTTTTTTTTATTTGCGTTTTCCTAAAGATCAATTGTAATTTTGTTTATATGTCTTTTGTTAGATAAAATATACACTTTATTTGCCTAGTTAAAAGTATAAGTAACTCGAAACCAACCTCATTATATTTTAGTGTCGAGCAGCGAGAAGTGAGAAACAGTGATATAAGAAATTGAATTAGTGTTTAAGAATGTAACCCTTTTTATATTAGAAAATTAACTTTAATTTCATGGAACGTATAAAGCCTATAGAAATATCAAGAATTAATTTTTCAGTCTCTGAATACTAGGAAGTTTTCCCCAATTAGAATTCCACTTATGAATTTTTTTTTCTATCCAACCTTATCTAATTATAAGTAAAGGTTTCTGAGATTGATTTTGGATTACTTTTCCATAAAATATTTTTTTTCTAATATCATCCTTCCCTTTAATTGTTTACATTTATATTTACAATAGCAGTTTTCTGAATTCATTACTTTTATGTATTCAATCTGTTCATAATTAAATTCCTGTTAATCTGTTTCTAAAATGTTACCCCTGCTGTGAGCTGATACGATCACAAATGTTTATTACCATATGTAAAATGTACTTTCTGGTGAACATTAATTCAGGAAATTGCCTCATTTTTTACCAGAATTATTCATATGTAATTAATTATGCAAAACATTCACTTGTTATCCTTTTGATATGAGAGAGAGAGAGAGAGAGAGAGAGAGAGAGAGAGAGAGAGAGAGAGAGAGAGAGATGAACAGCATATCTCTAGAGCTCTGCCCTTTAATAACTCTAATTTGTTCAAATTGAGAGTGGTTTAATTAGTGAGCGAGCCTTTTATATTTAATGGCACTCATGCATGCTTGTACTAGCTTCAACACAGTTAGTAAATATGAAACATTTTGTACAAACATGATGTAGGTACAAAGTGTACATTTTGTGTTCATGGTTCAAACAGAAAATGAAATAACCTGCTTAAATCCTTTGGTTGTTTGGCTTGTCCTTTCTTCTTCTTCTTCTTCTTCTTCTTCTTCTTCTTCTTCTTCTTCTTCTTCTTCTTCTTCTAGACTAATTTATATTAGGTATTTTAATTTTCAAAATATTCCGATGTGACGAACAGATCTTCAGCAATTAATTGTTCTGCCATAAAGTTCAATATTTTTTATGACTGTGCTCTTTAAACACTGTTAATTCCCATTCTAAGTACTCTTTAACAGGGTTAATTCGTATACTCTACTGAATACTTTACTGTGCCAATTTGTATTCTAATTGCGCTTAACACAGTGCTAATTTGCATTCTATCTGTTCTGTACATAGTGCTAATTCGCACTGTAAGTACTCTTTATCAGTGTTAAATTGCCTTCTAAGTACTCTTTAACATTGCTAATTCGCATTCTAAGTACTCTTTAACAGTGCTAATTCGCCTTCTAAGTACTCTTTAACAGGGCTAATTCGCATTTTAAGTACTCTTTAACAGTGCTAATTCGCATTCTAAGTACTCTTTAACAGTGTTAATTCGCATTTTAAGTACTCTTTAACAGTGCTAATTCGCATTCTAAGTACTCTAACATTGCTAATTCGCATTCTAAGTACTCTTTAACAGTGCTAATTCGCATTCTAAGTACTCTTTAACTGCGCTAATTCGCATTCTAAGTACTCTTTAACTGCGCTAATTCGCATTCTAAGTACTCTTTAACTGCGCTAATTCGCATTCTAAGTACTCTTTAACAGTGCTAATTCGCATTCTAAGTACTCTTTAACTGCGCTAATTCGCATTCTAAGTACTCTT
>NC_090744.1:17354665-17361014 GCF_036898095.1 Palaemon carinicauda | reverse complement strand
ATAAAGATTAAATCTTTATTAGAATAGATGAGAAATATGACATAATGCAATTGTAATTTATGTGTACTGAGGTAATTGTATAAAGGGAATAAGGATAAATCGAAAAACTTTTTTGAGAGATGTATGAAAAAGAAATTATGTAAGATTTTCACTGCTTAATGGACTATTGAAAGATATTGGTCTTAGATCATAGCCAGTCAACGCTAAAACTAAGATAATTATTCTGGTATTTTTGTAATACTGAAACCAAGAATTACAAAAAGAGGTCTTGGCTGAAACTCTTTGACCCTTAATTGGATATCGTGTCAATTTCTATAGGGAATTCTTTGCTGTATCAATTTATCATATAATTATTAGTTTTTATCTGAAAGTGAATGGAAGAAATATTTTCGTTTTTTTTTTTTTTCTAATAAAAAAAAAAAAAACTGAAAACTTTGGCCATTAAATACCGTTTTAGCTAAGCAGGACTACGGGCAGCATAGAAAGCTAATTTTGCGCAGGGTAGTGCACCTCTAGGGGTGCACTGTAAGCAATACTTGAAGGTTTTTGCAGTTCCAAATAACTTTAGCTGCGCTAGTTTGTTTTTAGCCTTGTTTTATAGATTCCTGTATCACTTCCCTTTTTCCCCTTTCTTCCCTCTTGCAGTTCAGCCTCTTTATCTTTTTCATATTGTAACTGTGGGTTCCCCTCATTGCACTTGGGAGATGAATGGCCTCACAGTCCCTAGTGCTTGGCCTTCGGGATTGAATCCATATATCCAATCCATAATAAAAACAACCACAAACTGCCACAAATCTCTGATACTCACCAAAAGCCTTTATAAGAGCTTCTCAAGTTCATTGCAGCCTCCCTCCGGCACCTGGATACACCCACTTCTTTTGCCCTCTAGTTTATCTCCGTCTCTACTTCTTCCATCTTGCTGTCCAACCTCTCGAGTAGTTCAACTGCTGGATTCCCCCCGCCGTTGTCCCTTAGGGTTGAATGGCCTTCCCGGCCAAAGCATCTTTACATTCTTTATCACAATGCCTCTTTTCTCTGGTTTGCTGTTCTGCCTATCTCACTATAGATTTTTCTTCCTTACCATCTTTTTTTGGTATATCCTGTCCCCTTCATGTTCTAAAATAGAATCTTACCTCTCTCTCTCTCTCTCTCTCTCTCTCTCTCTCTCGCATTTATCTCTTCGTATTGCGTTCCCTTCTCTTTCTAAAATAGAATTTACCTCTCTCTCTCTCTCTCTCTCTCTCTCTCTCTCATTTATCTCTTCGTATTCTGTTCCCTTCTCTTTCTAAAGTAAAATTTACCTCTCTCTCTCTCTCTCCTCTCTCTCTCTCTCTCTCCGTATTCCGATCCGTTCTATTTCTAAAATAGAATTTACCTCTCTCTCTCTCTCTCTCTCTCTCTCTCTCTCTCTCTCCCTCTCCGCGTTCCCTGTTCCCTTCTTTCTAAAATAGAATCTTTCTCTCTCTCGCTCCAAATCTTTCCCTGTCTATTATTTAATTAATTTCTTATCTTATGTCCGTGGATTATTCTTCCATTGTCCCACCCCGCGCTGCTTTCATTTCCCATATTCGTATTCCATTTGCCTTGTACGCCTTATCAGCTCTACACACTCTTATTGTGTACCATGTTTATTATATTCGCTTTCCTTTTGAACATTTAGTTTTAATCATTTTCTCTTTTCCGTTTCCTTATCGCTCTGGAACGAGCCAGAGAACTTGTTAGAACGTGGCCAGGTTTTGTTCGGACGATAACAAAACTAGGAAGAACTGGATATATATTTCTCTTTCTCTCTCTCTCTCTCTCTCTCTCTCTCTCTCTCTCTCTCTCTCTCTCAACTCACTTTATTACTGTTGGCTTTTCTACTCCCCACTTGTTTTTTCACGGGACCCTCTCGGCTTTTCTATCCCTTTTGCAAATGAGTCCCCAGCCAACCCCAGTCTTAAAGCTTGACACCTCTCTCTCCCTCTCTCTCTCTCTCTCCGACTTCGTTCACCCCCATCGGCTTTGAACCTCATCCTTCCCTAAGAAACATATTGCGAGATTTCTAAAGCGTGTGTCTGAGAGAGAGAGAGAGAGAGAGAGAGAGAGAGAGAGAGAGAGAGAGAGAAGGCGGGAGATGATATGTTGTTTACCTGCTACGAATATTGGGGAATTATTCGGTCTTAGTGGCCAACGATCTTCGGGAGGAGGTACCAATAAATATTGACTCTGATCATCATATGGGAACCTTCGAAAGGAACCAGTCGACTTGAAAGATAGAGTCGCTAACCCCTTCTCTCTCTCTCTCTCTCTCTCTCTCTCTCTCTCTCTCTCTCTCTCTCTCACTTTGTAAACACACGCTCTCGCTCGCAGGAAAGCGATGAAAGGTAGGGAGTCAGACATAAGTTATTGCCATTTTTTTTTACAAGTTCGGCGTCATTCAACTTAAATTATGTAGTAATGTAATTTATGCATGAAATGATATATATATATATATATATTATATATGTATCTATCTACATGTATATACATATACATATATATACATGTATATATATATATATATATATGTTATACACATTTATGTATATATATATATATATATATGCATATATATATGTATATGTATATATATGTAGATATATATATATATATATATATATACATATAATGTTATACTGTATATATACACGTAATATTATTACTCTGCATACATGTTCTATTTTTCTCGATTATTTTGCATTTCCTTGTGAATGAAAATAATAAACATTCGTTGAAACCTATCTAATGTCTTGGATTAAGTTTCAAAGTAAAACAGTCACTCTCCTTTTTTACATATTCTCATCACTAGTATGAATATGCATGAGATTATGTTGCAATATATTTCTACTTTGTTGTCTTAATAAGATACCTTAAGTAATGCTTGTTCTTAAATCAATGTTAATGTATTGGCCATACCTTATTGTATTATGATACCACTTGCAGCTTGTAGGTTTTTTTTTTTTATGCATTTTGGCATACGAGACTGCAAACTACATTTTCTTCCTATCTTCATGCCATTTGCAAGAAATTCTCTCTCTTTCTCTCTCTCTCTCTCTCTCTCTCTCTCTCTCTCATATATATATACATTTATATATATAAATAAATATATATATATTATATATATATATATATAAATATATATATATATATATATATATAATATACATATATATATATAATATAATATATATATATATATATATATATATAATATATATATATATATATATATATCGTCAAACGCTATTAAATTGGGAAGATTTGCAAGTGAAGACGCTGAGGTATAAGAACAGAATTAATTTACTTGTCCGGATCAGTTTAGCATTTCTGCTCCACCCACTACGTGTTTTTGGGGGGGGGACTGGAATTGTTCTTATCCCGAATTCTCCCCTCCCCCCTCCTTCCCCTCCACTCGTCCTTTTTAACACCAAAGTAGCCGTTCTCACCATTGCCGTGATGGGCAAATCGTGTCGGGCCGCGGGTTTCCTAGGCAAGCCTCCTTCTCATTACTTAACCAATATCTCCCAAAATAGTGGAGTGGGAAGCCCTTCCTTTCAAAAAAAAAAAAAAAAAAAAACCGCTATCGTAAAAAAAAAAAAAAAAAAAAACATCGACGCTATCGTTGTAGCGTTCATCTAAAACGGTCCTCCTAAAAGCTTCAATCTTCATTCGCTTGTTTGATTCAGGAGTGAGTTTCCCTCTTGATTCGTAGATTTATTCTTATATTGAGGCAATTGTGGAAAGAATTTAAAGGCTTAAAGGTCGCTCATGAATGGCAGAGGCAAGGGACCTAGCAGGAGGATGCTCCAGAGGCTGACCAGGAAATCCCAGGCAATGGTTGTCGATGACTCAGCAGGTAGACCTACAGGATCTCCCAAACCCACACCCTTAGCTCACAAGGATGGTGAGGTTGTAGACACTACTAGAAACTATACAGTATGAGCGGGTCTCGAATCCTATTCCAGCAGATTGCTAGGCATGGACGTTTCTTCTGCTTTATTTAAGACTTGAAATTATATTGTCTTATATTTTATGTTGTTTTGTTTAATGAATATAGAGGCCCTGGAAACTATCTAAGACTTTGGATGAAGTATTTCCTTCAAGAATTATTTATTGATATATTACGAACGAAGAATACATTGATAGGTCTTATGCAGTCAAACAATTTGGCCAGCATTGTCTTTGCCAACTCCTGTTCATCATAATGGAAGCTCATATAATTAGAAAGTTACATATGTTTCGATATTATAGATAAGACTTAAAATATTCGGTGCCGGTTTAGTATGTGGCCTACCTTTTTTATTCTGGTTTAGTATGTGGCCTACCTTTTTTATTCTGGTTTAGTATGTGGCCTACCTTTTTTATTCTGGTTTAGTATGTGGCCTACTTTTTTTTTTATTCTGGTTTAGTATGTGGCCTACCTTTTTTTTTATTCTGGTTTAGTATATGGCCTACCTTTTTTATTCTGGTTTAGTATGTGGCCTACCTTTTTTATCTGGTTTAGTATGTGGCCTACCTTTTTTATTCTGGTTTAGTATGTGGCCTACCTTTTTTATTTTGGTTTAGTATGTGGTCTACCTTTTTTATTCTGGTTTAGTATGTGGCCTACCTTTTTTATTCTGGTTTATTATGTGGCCTACCTTTTTTTATTTTGGTTTAGTATGTGGCCTACCTTTTTTTTATTTGGTTTAGTATGTGGTCTACCTTTTTTATTCTGGTATAGTATGTGGCCTACCTTTTTTTATTTTGGTTTAGTATGTGGCCTACCTTTTTTATTCTGGTTTATTATGTGGCCTACCTTTTTTTATTTTGGTTTAGTATGTGGCCTACCTTTTTTTATTTTGGTTTAGTATGTGGTCTACCTTTTTTATTCTGGTTTAGTATGTGGCCTACCTTTTTTTATTTTGGTTTAGTATGTGGCCTACCTTTTTTATTCTGGTTTAGTATGGGGCCTACCTTTTTTTTATTCTGGTTTAGTATGTGGCCTACCTTTTTTTTATTCTGGTTTAGTATGTGGCTTACCTTTTTTATTCTGGTTTAGTATGTGGCCTACCTTTTTTTTATTCTGGTTTATTATGTGGCCTACCTTTTTTTATTCTGGTTTATTATGTGGCCTACCTTTTTTTTATTCTGGTTTAGTATGTGGCCTACCTTTTTTTATTCTGGTTTAGTATGTGGTCTACCTTTTTTATTCTGGTTTAGTATGTGGCCTACCTTTTTTATTCAGGTTTAGTATGTAGCCTACCTTTTTTTATTTTGGTTTAGTATGTGGCCTACCTTTTTTATTCTGGGTTAGTATGTGGCCTACCTTTTTTATTCAGGTTTAGTATGTGGCCTACCTTTTTTTATTTTGGTTTAGTATGTGGCCTACCTTTTTTTATTCAGGTTTAGTATGTGGCCTACCTTTTTTATTTTGGTTTAGTATTTGGCCTACCTTTTTTTATTCTGGTTTAGTATGTGGCCTACCTTTTTTTCATTCTGGTTTAGTATGTGGCCTACCTTTTTTTATTCTGGTTTAGTATGTGGCCTACCTTTTTTTATTCTGGTTTAGTATGTGGCCTACCTTTTTTTATTCTGGTTTAGTATGTGGCCTACCTTTTTTTATTTTGGTTTAATATGTGGCCTACCTTTTTTTATTCTGGTTTAGTATGTGGCCTACCTTTTTTTTATTCTGGTTTAGTATGTGGTCTACCTTTTTTTATTCAGGTTTAGTATGTGGCCTACCTTTTTTTTATTTTGGTTTAGTATGTGGCCTACCTTTTTTTATTCTGGTTTAGTATGTGGCCTACCTTTTTTTATTCTGGTTTAGTATGTGGCCTACCTTTTTTTATTCTGGTTTAGTATGTGGCCTACCTTTTTTTTATTCTGGTTTAGAATGTGGTCTACCTTTTTTATTCTGGTTTAGTATGTGGCCTACCTTTTTTTATTCTGGTTTAGTATGTGGCCTACCTTTTTTTATTCTGGTTTAGTATGTGGCCTACCTTTTTTTATTCTGGTTTAATATGTGGTCTACCTTTTTTATTCTGGTTTAGTATGTGGCCTACCTTTTTTATTGTGGTTTAGTATGTGGCCTACCTTTTTTTATTCTGGTTTAATATGTGGTCTACCTTTTTTATTCTGGTTTAGTATGTGGCCTACCTTTTTTTATTTTGGTTTAGTATGTGGCCTACCTTTTTTTATTCTGGTTTAGTATGTGGCCTACCTTTTTTATTCTGGTTTAGTATGTGGCCTACCTTTTTTTATTCTGGTTTAGTATGTAGCCTACCTTTTTTTATTCTGGTGTAGTATGTGGCCTACCTTTTTTTATTCTGGTTTAGTATGTGGCCTA
>NC_090744.1:17344665-17349665 GCF_036898095.1 Palaemon carinicauda | reverse complement strand
ATTTATCAAGAAGTGATAAATAAATGTTTTAAAAAATGAATGATATATTCATTGCTTTATTCAACGAAGTAAGATTTATCAAGAAAGTGAATATCTTAGAGAGGTCAAGTAAGCTTTATCAAAAAGAACGAAGGCATAGACATCCATCTAACAGACTCCTGCTGCTGCTGAACCTGAGAGACTCACAATGGCTGTTATCTAAATAGAGCCATTTCATCCTCTCCTCTGGCTGGATGCGAGCCAAGGCCATTTCCCCCCCAAGTAAAGCAAGCATGATGCCATCACGCCTCATTACCCGTAATGGCCTGAAATGGGTTTCTTTTCATAGACAGCTGTTATTGCATATGGATAACCCATGGGGAACCATAAATTCGCTCAGCAGAAGTGTGAAGAAATTGACATTTTATTGAATTATGAAGATGGAATAGCTTGAAAGTATTAGGTGTGGATAATGGTCATGTGTGCTAGGTGTCGTTTTGTAAATAGAGGCCGATGGTATGGAAAAACTCATGTTGATAATCCCAGACACTTGAAAAAAAGTAATGGAATTATCCTAATATAATAAAGAAAAAGTCTCTGGCTACATAATACTCTGAGTATATATATATATATATATATATATGTATGTTTATACACATACACACACACACATATATATATATATATATATATACATATATATATATATATATATATACACATATACACACATACCTATATATATATATATATATATATCCTGTCTCTCTGAGCGGCATGGGGAGAGGAATAGTCATACCCTGGTGAGAAGGGGTACTCAGAGAGGTACACTCTGAAACCACAAATTGCCGAACCGGCGGGTTGTAGTTTGGAAAGGGGGAGGGGTTGGAAAGGGTTAAATCTGTGGGCGTGTGTATCTAAATATTTAGCCGTCATTTTTGACGGGTCTTGTACACTAGTTTTGCATAGATTGGAATAACAAAAGGAATGATGTTAACTCTACACATAAGGGAAAGCTTATTAGAAATTATGAGAATGACTAATGCCAGCCATATGTTAATGCGAAATTGGTGGAAGGTATGTTTATGTAAGTTTGTTACTTTCTTGACTTCAAAAGTTCCCATTTGTCTTCAGAAAGAGGTTTGACAGGAAAGGAAAATTCGTGAAAAGGTCGATTTATGATAGCATTTTGGTTGACAACAGTGAAAACGCTCTCTCTCTCTCTCTCTCTCTCTCTCTCTCTCTCTCTCTCTGGGGCCACATGCACTTTAAAAGGAGATTCGGAATGGATGAACCCACTGACTTTATCTAGCTTTTCCATCACCGACGTTTGGCAAAAATATATGTGTAGGTTGTAAGACTCGCAGATAGTTACTTCGCCTTAAATAAACTGGGAGTTCTTGGGCAGTTGTAGGCACCAATTCTTGTGCGTGAGGCGTTTTGGGCTTTTAGAGAAAGGAAAGGTTTTGGTCTTGTGGATAAAAAGAAAAAAAAAAAACAGCAGTCTGTCCGGTGCATGTTCTTGGAAGTGGTAAAATACATTTTTCTCAAACAAAATTCCTATTCCTCATGTTTATTGATTTTTGCAGTTACAATAGAGCGGGTTAGGTGGTTTATCTAATAGTTTATATGCCCCCCCCCTCTCTCTCTCTCTCTCTCTCTCTCTCTCTCTCTCAGATAAGTTTCCGTCATTGTCTTTTTCCCCATCTTCACTAAAGACTGTCTTTGACTCTCACTACCAAAGATATCACGAATAATAGATTTTCAGTCCTTAATTATTCTGTTGAGGTAATCCATTTCTTCATTATTTATTGTAATTTTATTATTTAACTTGTAGATGATATTTCAGACTAAGAAGAGTAATTCCACTGTTCATTGTTAAAAATATTATTGAACCCACTGCTGATTAAGGCCTCTATATCACTATATTATGACAGATTACAAATTGGACGTTTTTGTAAATTTCACAACTATGTTTCCACAAATTCACAATACCACGTTGATCGTAGTTTTGTCAACGTACCTATGCACCTAACGTTGGGTACTGTAGGCGTTACTTGAGGGTCATTGCAGCTATTTTGTGACTCCTAATATTATTATTACTAGCTAAGCTACAACCCTAATTTGAAAAGTAGGATGCTATAATCCCAAGGTCTCTAATAGGGAAAATAACCCAGTGATTATTATTATTATTATTATTATTATTATTATTATTATTATTATCATCATCATTATCATTATTATTATAATAATATTAATAATTGTTGTTGTTATTATTAGCTAAGTTATAACCCTAGTTGCAAAAGCAGAATGCTATAAGCTGAAGGGCACCAGCAGGGAAAAATAGCCCAGAGAGGAAAGGAATTGAATAAACTTTATGAGAAGTGATGAACAATGAAATATTTTAAGAACAGTAGCAACATTAAACTAGATATTTCACATATACAAATAAAAAAAAGAGACTTATGTTAGCATGTTCAACATAAAAACCTTTTGCTGTAAGTTTGAACTTTTGAAGTTCTAACGATTCAACTACCCGATTGGGATGATCATTCCACAACTTGGTCACAGCTGGAATAAAACTTTTAGAATACTGTGTAGTTTTGAGCCTCATGATGGAGAAGGCTGGACTATTAGAATTAACTGCATACCTATAGTCCATTTCTTTTAGCGAGGCAGATTTGCACCGACTCGCAACAGTGCCCTTTTAGCTCGGAAAAGTTTCCTGATCGCTGATTGGTTAAAATAATCTTGTCCAACCAATCAGCGATCAGGAGACTTTTCCGAGCTAAAAGGGCACCGCTGCGAGTCGGTGCAAATATGCCTCGCTAAAAGAAATGGATTATAGTATTACCAACAGGGTGGTATTGTCCGGGAAGATCTGAATGGTCAGAATTATGAATAACGAACTAATTGAAAGATGGCGCCGTAAATTACTATTTACATCAGGAATAAGAGATTTAAGAGACCGCTAGTTCCTGCTGGAGAAGTCATGAAAAGAAATAAGGAAACGCACAGAATAGTTTGGCTGAGTGCACCCTTAAACTAGAAAACTCTAACTGCACCTTCTCTACATCCTTATACTTTACCTTCGTTTTTGCGTCCAACCTCTTCTAACTTCTACTTACTGCTGGGGTTTCCTACTCAGGTACACATGGACGTTGAATGGTCTCACAGGCCCCAGCACCGAGACTAAAATTACTGTGATCAGACAGCATCTGTACGTTTAAAATGATTCCAGAAGACTAAAGTTACTCTAAGATCTTTGCTCAGACAGCATCTATAAAAATACTCCTATCGCACAGCTTTGATTTAAACTTTGCAAGTAACAATCTACTATTTATTATTATTATAATTATTATTATTATTATTATTATTATTATTATTATTATTAATATTTTATGTAACCTAAATTCATAAACTCATCCATCCTGATTTATAATATGATCTATAGTTAAATTAAGTGCTCACTCTCCTCTACTTATAAAGCTGATGCAGATAATTTTTTGTTTTATCGTTCTGGGTGGCTAAGGAAAAGGCTTATAGTTTAGGGCATTGATTTAAAATATATTTTATACCTGGATTTCGAAAACTAGGTAAAACTGCTTTCGTATCTCCACCTTTTCTCTCCTTATTTTCTTTACTTTTGCTCAGCATACCACCATTGCTTTCCCCACATATCTGCCACTCATTCCATGTGCCTAATGCATTGCTAAGGACCAAACGACATACAAAATTGCCATATACAGTATTATTATTATTATCATTATTATTATTATTATTATTATTATTTAGCTTTTGACCGCTACATTAAACTCCAAACTTGTGGACTTTTCTTTTTTTTTTTTGCAATACAGTTATTTTGCAAGCAAAATAATCGTTTTGTATTTTTTTTTCTTTGCCGTAATGTTCTTTTTAGCTTTTGGCCATTATATTAAAGAATTCTTAAATTTTTTATCTTTTCTTTCTAGTAATAAGTGAATTTTCAAGGAAAATTCTTTCTGGATTTTTTTTTTTTTATTTTGTGCGTAATGATTTTTTCAGCTTTTGACCACTAAAATAAATAAGTAAATCTTAAACCCGTCGTGACCTTTTCTTTCTTGGTATACAATGATTTTGCAAGCCTTTTTTTATTTTGGCAATGATTTTTTTAGCTTTTGACAATTATAATAAACAGACTCTTGAACCTGTCGTGACCTTTTCTTTCTTTCAATACAGTGATTTTTGCAAGCAATTTTTTTTCTATTTTTTTTTTTCGTGCCTAATGTCCTTTTTAGCTTTTGACCATTATAATAAATAAACTTATACCTGTCGTGACCTTTTCTTTCTTTCAGTACAGGGATTATTAAAGCAAAAAAAAAAATTCGACGGGGGGAAAATTACTTTGTGTGTGTGTGTGTGTGTGTGTGTGTGTAATGTCCTCTTTACCTTTTAAACATTATATTAGAGAACTTAAACTTATCCTTTTCTACATGGACAAATCCCATGACCCTTTTCGATTTATCCCCCGACGTTATTTTAACTCCTCCAGATTTTGGTCCAAAGGGAAACGGGGCGAGAAAGACAAGAAGCGAAGCTGACTGGACCCTTCAACCTTTTTCTCCCTTTGCCACATCTTGAACCTCATTAAGGCATTGTTTTCCCTTCCCTTACCATCCCTTAACGTCAGTCCTCCACGTACCACCTCCTCGACACTCCACGGCTTCCTCCTTGACGTAAACTAAGTCCAGAAAAAACGAGGAGGAGGTAAAAGAGGGAGGGGAAGCTGGAAATGTATGTCTCCCCCTCCTCCCCACAAAAGAGAGACTTGGCGCCAGTTTCGCCTCATGGCTTCTAATTTTTTCTTTCATTTTAGTGTGGCCATTTGTACGTTTTCTCTAGAAGGGGGGGGGGGGGGCGGGGTGGGGGTCAGTTGAGCTGTAGGAGATGGGCGTAAGGATAAAGGGAAGAATGGAAGGGAAATATGGGGTATGAAGGGAAGAATTGAAGTAAATATGGGGAGATTGAGCAAGGAGCCGCTG
>NC_090744.1:17334665-17339665 GCF_036898095.1 Palaemon carinicauda | reverse complement strand
GGAGGGTGCCAGAGAAGTACGTTCGACTGATACAAGAGATGTACCGTAATGTATTTACTAGAGTGAGGACCAGTACTGGGGAGACAGAGGGCTTTGAGGTGAGAGTAGGATTACATCAAGGGTCAGCTCTGAGCCCATTTATCTTTAACATAGTGATGGATGTTTTAATAGAAGAGGTAAGGGAGGCAGTACCATGGAACATATTGTATGCAGATGATATTGTTCTGTGCGCAGAGAGCAGGGAAGATCTGGAAATGAAATTGGAAAGATGGAGGCAAGTACTGGAGGACAGAGGAATGAGAATAAGTAGATCTAAGACAGAATATATGTGTACCACCAGTGAGGGGGATGATAGAGAAAGTATTCAGCTTAGGGGAGAACAGATAAAGAGAGTTGATAAGTTCAAGTATTTGGGATCATTTGTTAATGCTGGAGGAGGTATGGAAGATGAAGTTAAACATCGGGTACAGGCAGGCTGGAACAACTGGAGAGCAGCCTCAGGAGTTCTTTGCGACAAAAGAATACCACTGAGATTGAAAGGAAAATTTCATAAGACAGTGGTAAGAACAGCAATGCTGTATGGAACAGAAACAGCAAGCATGAGGAAGACAGAGGAGAAGAAGATGGATGTGGCAGAAATGAGAATGCTTAGGTGGATGTCTGGGGTGACAAGAGAGGATCGGATAAGAAATGACTACATAAGGGGGTCGACAAAGGTGGTGGAAATATCAAAGAAAGTGCAGGAAGGGAGGCTGAGATGGTATGGACACCTAATGAGGAGAGATGAGGACCACGTTGGGAGACATACTATGGAGATGGAGGTTCAAGGAAGAAGAAGAAGAGGGAGACCAAGAAAGAGATGGAGGGACTGTGCCAGAGGAGATTTACAGAAGAAGGGGATTGATGAGGCAGAAGCGCAGAATAGAAAAAGATGGAAACGGCTCATCCGCAACGGCGACCCCATATAAAAATGGGAACCAGCTGGGAAGAAGATATAGACAGACACACACACACACACACACATATATATATATATATATAGATATATATATATATATATATATGTATATATATATATAGACAGACACACACATATATATATATATATAGATAGATATAGATATATATATATATATATATATATATATATATATATATATATGTGTGTGTGTGTATATATATATATATATATATATATATATATATATATATATATATATATACATATATATATATATATATATATATATATATATATATATATATATATATATATATATAATGAACGGAAATGGAATGTAATGAGGTGTAAGATTATCACAAATCATTGTCATTTGGGTAATTATTGAACAATCCGGAAAGGTGGAATACATTTTTATTTGCATAAAATTGTCATGTAAATTGACATTACATTTCTCATCGGCAAAAACAAATTGTTTTTCCTGCGAATTTTAATGTTGCGAAATGTGTCCTAATGGGAAATTATGCAAAATATAAAAGTTATATACATATAAGTATTAGCCAATGCTATCCAAAATTATTCGTATTATTTGCTCGAATTTTTATTAGAAAACTTTGCTCAATCTGAGATGGCATTTCCCGGTTCTAAAATTAAATATATTCAGGAATATGTCCAATTTATATTCCCCATGTGGCGTTAGTGTCGGTCAATTCACCTCAAATGGGGGCCACTGTAAGCACTACCAGTACCTGAAGGTTTTAGCAACATACGTTTTTAGCTGCACTCACTTTTTAGCCTTCTCTTATACCTCCGGTTTCAATTCCTTATATTTCTGGATGTCCTTATTTTATAAATATAATGTAATTCATAATGTGGCCTCTTTTTTTTTTTTTTTTTTTTTTTTTTTTTTTTTTTTTTTTTTTTTTTTTGTATTATATTTATCGAGATATTCTACTCCTCGTGAGATAGGGATGGAAGGTTTTGTAGGAGCTTATTGAGTAGTCCTAGCTCAGGTGAAGAGGGCATATGGTCGCTTAGTTGGACATAATCCTGTGAATTTCTGTAGCTGCTATTGCCTGGCCCTCCCGGGTCCTATCTTAGGTGAAAAGGGAGCTGTGGGCTGTCAATAGGAATTGTCCCATTTCCCTCCCTGTTTCTAGCTTGTGTGAAGAAGGGCTATGGTCGGTTAGTAGGGCATTGTCCTGTGAACTTCTGTAGCAGGTATCGCCAGGCCCTTTTTGGACTTAGCTTAGTTGAAAAGGCGTTGCTATGGGCGGTCAGTAGGACTTTGTCCTGCCTCTCTAATGTGCCACTCGTGAGTGACCTTTAAACTTCAAGAAAATATTTTTTTTTTTTTTTTTAATATAGATATTAGGACTTGAATTGTATATTTATTCACTGAAAGTTATTCAGCCAAATCATATTTTTTATTATAATTTTAATGTGGTTTTAAAACAGAATTATTATAGATTTGAGTTAATCAAGGTGAAGGTGGTGGTTGTATTAATAATATTTGTAGTGTTTTGAAATATATAACATTAAAAACTAACATTTAATAAGGATAATGATTTCGTCATAATAAGAGAAAAGTATTATTATTATTACTTGCTAAGCTACAACCCTAGTTGAAAAAGCAGGATGCTATAAACCCAGGAGCTCCAATAGGCAAAATAGCCCAGTGAGGAAAGGAAACAAGAAAAAAAGGTAATATTTTAATACCAGTAACATCAAAATAAGTTGTTAAAACGAACAGTTTTATAGTTTCCATTCGGGACATGTCGAGTATTACTTGCATATCCTTAATTACTTCCATTTTAATATTTTCCCTGAATCAGGGATTTTACTCCATAGTCCCCTTCTGTGCTAAAGCTCTCCCTTAAGCTTCCTCCAATGCTGAAGCTCTCTTAAGCTTTTGTCGTTGATAAAAGTTCTTTGTGAGTTGGGATCATCGTTTGGTAGAGGGGGAGGAGAAGGGGTTGGGTTGTATAATAGTTGGGACATTTTGTAGGTAGGGGCCAGGGCAGGGGGTGTTGACGGATGCATGAGGGGCTACTGGCCAACCTCTGTCCATTTTCGTGTCGAAGAGGAGGTTACTAAATGGTGCTTGTGAGGGGAGGAGGTTTGAAGGAAGAAATGGAGCTGTCAAGGAAGGCAGTAAGAGGAGAGAGAGGGGAAGACAGATAGATAGATAGATAATAGGTATATATATATATATATATATATATATATATATATATATATATATATATATATAAATATATATATGTATATATATATAAATATATATATATATATATATATATATATATATATATATATATATATATATATATATATATATATATATATACTGTAGTAAGACAGATCGATAGAGAAAGATAGATAGAGACAAGGAGCTTTTAGTGGGATAGGTTATTTTGTTAGAGTGTGTGATTGATAAATGGATAGATATGTGTAGTTTATATATATAGATGTGTATAGAGAAAGACATAGATCGATAGTGAAATATAGATGGATAAAGAGAGAGAGAAAAAAAAATAGGTAAGATAGGGTAGGATATTTTGTAGAATGAGAAGTATTGACATTCGAGTACAAGTTTTGCTATGGAGCAAGATTTTGCTTCCCATACCTCAGTGGAAATTTTGGAATTTTGTATGGACTACGGTAGAGGATAGCCTATATGTACATCATATCTAATAACTGATAAGATTTTGAACAGTTCTCATTGGTCCAGGACAGAATGGGAGGGGGTAACCCCCCACCCCCTTTCCCCTGTGTTTGCATACTCGGTGTTTACTTAACGTTGGCACCACTGTCCTGGTAACAAAGAGAAACACCCGCTAGCTAGCTCCTACTTTTTATCTTTTTACTTTTTATTTTTATCCGCCTGCATTTTAGAGGTTTTGGGCAAGCCAGTGCCACTCCTCTCACGCCATTAAGGTCGTGTTGCCACCCGGGTTTGCCATGATTTTTCTCCGTACCGGAAGCGGGCGGGATTGCCCTCAATCTCCCCTCCCAGGTTTGGTGCATTTTACAAGCGCACTGATGCGGGAATCAATGCCATTCATGTACATTTTTTCTTTCCTCTTTTTTTACCCCCCTTTTTTTACCCTCGGATGGGAGGATAGGAGTGATCCACCAGTTGATGGCTTTTTGGGACGGAGGGCAAAACAGAGCCATGGGATTCGGGGCTGTAAAGTCTACGAACATGGCCTTGGTTGAGGGGAATTTAGCCCTTGTGGACACGCCGTCCTTTCCGACGCCTTTGCTTACGGCCTTTAGTTGTTCGTATGAAAACAGGAAGAGTGAGAAGAAGAGAGGGTCCCGGGTGACAGGTTGGGGTCACAAATGAAGGGCCAAAAGAATCTTTTTCCCTTTCTTTCTGTCTCTTGTTTAGACGTTTTTTATATATGTATTTTTGTCTTGACTGGAAATTGTTTCCAGGACGTTTTGTTATCTCATGTTTGTTCTGTTTATGCATCCGAAAGGCTTTGAACGATATAAGTAGGTTTGCATCTGTTTTTCATTAGAATTTAAGACTATGTCTTTGAACGATATCTGTCGATTTACACCTGTTTCTCATGAAGATTAAGGACCACTTTTATGAAGGATATTTGTCAATTTACACCTTTTTCTCATTAAGATTAAGGACCACTTTTATGAAGGATATCTGTCAATTTACACCTTTTTCTCATTAAGATTAAGGACCATGTCTTTGAACATATCTGTCGATTTACAACTGTTTCTCATTAAGATTAAGGCCCATGTCTTTGAATGATATCTGTCGATTTACACCTGTTTCTCATTAAGATTAAAGACCACGTCTTTGAATATCTGTCAATTTGCACCTGTTTCTCATTAAGATTGGGGACCACTTTTTTGAAGATATCTGTCGATTTACACCTGTTTCTCATTAAGATTAAGGGCCACGTCTTTGAATGATATCTGTCAATTGACACCTTTTTCTCATTAAGATTAAGGACCACTTTTATAAAGGATATCTGCCGATTTACACCTGTATTTATTAAGATTAAGGACA
>NC_090744.1:17317165-17319665 GCF_036898095.1 Palaemon carinicauda | reverse complement strand
TATAGAGGTGCAGATATTGGTAATGATCACCAGCTCCTCATTGCCACACTGAAATTAAAACTGAAAGCACCCAACAGAAAGACAGATAGAATACCTAGGTTTGATACAACTAAGCTTCTAGAGGAAGAGCATAAGGAAACATTTGCAATTGAATGCAGGAATCGATTTGCAGTCTTAGAGACTTTAAGAGACGAATAACAGACAATTAATGAAGAATGGTGTGATATTAAGAACATATCAGTCAGTTGGTAGTTAAGGCTTGGGATAAACAGTTACAAGGAGAAAGCCATGGATATCGGATGATACTTCGGATACTATAAAAAGGAGACAAAGACAGAAATTGATTGTTGAACAGTGTTCGAGGAAGTAATGATAATTACAAGGTAGAGCACGCTATGTATTCCAGTATTGACAGCGAGGTCAAAAGAAAAGCCAGGAGTGACTGGAGAGAGTATTTAGACAGTAAAGCAGATGAGGCTGACAAAGCTATGAATTCAGGAAGTGGCTATGGTAATGAAATCTCGACTGGGGCAAAGAAGAAGAAGGATATACCCATCTAAAAGAGAGATGGCTCTGTTATAGCAACAGAAGATGAAGAAAGACAACGTCTGATGGAACTCTTCAGTGAAATTAGGAATAGAACATATGAAGGGAATAATTTTGATTGATATACCTGAAGCTGATGATGACCTTGATGTGCCCATGAATGAATTCAGTGTGTTTGAATTCGAAGCTATCCTAAAAAGCTAAAGCGATGGAAAGCCCCTGGATACGATGGAATAAAACTGCCGAGATGATACTGGCCGAAACTGAAGTGACTCTCAGACTACTTACAAGATTATTTTGTAGATTGTGGGATGAAGAGGCAAAACCTGATGAATGGGAGTTAGGAGTGTTGGTGAAAATAGCTAATAAGGGAGACCTGACTAATAATTACAGAGGCATAACACTTACGTCAGTTGTTATGAAAATATACTGTATAGTATCGCTTATTCTTAAGAGACTGGAGAGAAAGATTGATGAAAAGCTGAGAGATGAACAACCAGGATTTAGAAAAGGTAGAAGCTGCACTGACCAAATTTTTATTTTGAGACATGTTGTACAGCAATGCGTAGAATATAGAAATCCCCTTTTGATGGTATTTGTGGAATGGGAAAAAGCCTTTGATAGTGTGCACCGGCCAATTTTGTGAAGAGTCCTGCGTTATTATGGAATTCCTCTTAAATATGTAAATTTGATTAAGTCTGTTCATGAGCATAGCAAGTGCAAAGTTAATGTTAATGAAGTCTTATCAAGTAAGTTCCCAGTGAACAGCGGAGTACTCCAAGGGAATGTGTTGTCACCTATGTTGTTTATCCTCCTCATGGACTTTGTAATGTGTAGAGCAGTCAGAGATGGTGTAGAAGGATTGATTGGATTGGTGATAGGAATTAAGCAGACCTAGAGTATGCTGATGATGCTGTCCTTGTTAGCAGAACACCACAGGGTTTTGCAATGTTTGCTTACCAGAATGCATGAAAATATCACGCGAGGTGGGGCTGAAGATAAATAGAAGAAAGACAGAGATGATGAGAACGGAGTATGCAATGGAAGATGAAATATCATTGGATGGAGAAAAGGATTAATGAGGTAGAATCAATTTGAGTATTCAGGAACAATGATCTCCAATACAGGGTATTTAGAATTTAGAGTTTAGTGAAAGATTGAAAAAGCAAATCAGACAATGGCTAGGTTAAGTAAAATTTGGAAATCAAATCGCCTAAAATTTCATATAAAAATCAGACTATATATCAGTTTAGTAGAGATCGGTGTTACTCTATGGACATGAGTCATGATATGAAAATGAAACAATCTCCAATAGATTTTGTAGATTTGAGAATAAAGCCCGCAGAAGGATATTGGGAGTTAAATCACAGGGCAGGATTAGAAAGGAAACTATAAGAGAGACTACTCGAGTGCCATATGTGAATGAGATCATGATGAGGGGTAGATGGAGATTGTTGTGGGCATGCTCTTCGCAGTCCCCAAGACAGATTAGTTCACCAAACGTTTAACTGGGCTCCACAAGGCACTAGAAGAATTGGAAGACCCAGGCCTACATGGCTTAGGACTATAAAGCTGCGAAGTAGGAGATGATAAATGCAGAAGTATTGAATTAATAGCTCAAGACAGAGACGACTGGCGAAATCTAGCCCCTTTGCGTCAAGAGGCGTAGGAGATGATGATGATGAGAGTGATCAGTTGCAACAATTTCTCTCTCTCTCTCCTCTCTCTCTCTCTCTCTCTCTCTCTCTCTCTCTCCTCTCTCTCTCTCTCCTCTCTCTCTCTCTCTCTGTTTTTTTTATTTTTAGAGAACAGTAAATTGCTAATAGCCTCTGGGTAGAGGGATAATTTCCAACCATTCCCCCCTCCCCTCTCTCTCTCTCTCTCTCTGCTAGTTCTGACTTATTTTTTTATTCTATTCTCTCTCTCTCTCTCTCTCTCTCTCTCTCTCTCCTCT
>NC_090744.1:17295576-17316665 GCF_036898095.1 Palaemon carinicauda | reverse complement strand
ATCAAAGCAGTGCAATATGAGTATTATAGTTTGCTATGCCCCAACAAAGGATTCCCCTGAGGAAAGGAAAGATGAATTCTATGAAGAATTGCAGAGGATAATAGATGAGACCCCCTGAGAGAGAGATGAAAATTGTGATTGGCCACTTCAATGCTAAAGTTGGAAGAAATAATCAAGGGATAGAGAATGTGATGGGTGTCGAGGGTCTTGGCGAAGTTGCAAATGAAAATGGAGCACATTTCATAAGTTTCTGTTCGGGAAATAATCTTGTCGTTGGAGGTACTATGTTCCAACATAAGAACATCTACAAGTATACATGGACTTCACCATTTTCACCATATGGCAATTAGCAAAATCAGATATATCACAATGCCATTAATAAGGAGAGAAGGAGGACTCTGAGAAATGTAAGAAGCTATAGAGGTGCAGATATTGGTAATGATCACCAGCTCCTCATTGCCACACTGAAATTAAAACTGAAAGCACCCAACAGAAAGACAGATAGAATACCTAGGTTTGATACAACTAAGCTTCTAGAGGAAGAGCATAAGGAAACATTTGCAATTGAATGCAGGAATCGATTTGCAGTCTTAGAGACTTTAAGAGACGAATAACAGACAATTAATGAAGAATGGTGTGATATTAAGAACATATCAGTCAGTTGGTAGTTAAGGCTTGGGATAAACAGTTACAAGGAGAAAGCCATGGATATCGGATGATACTTCGGATACTATAAAAAGGAGACAAAGACAGAAATTGATTGTTGAAAGTGTTCGAGGAAGTAATGATAATTACAAGGTAGAGCACGCTATGTATTCCAGTATTGACAGCGAGGTCAAAAGAAAAGCCAGGAGTGACTGGAGAGAGTATTTAGACAGTAAAGCAGATGAGGCTGACAAAGCTATGAATTCAGGAAGTGGCTATGGTAATGAAATCTCGACTGGGGCAAAGAAGAAGAAGGATATACCCATCTAAAAGAGAGATGGCTCTGTTATAGCAACAGAAGATGAAGAAAGACAACGTCTGATGGAACTCTTCAGTGAAATTAGGAATAGAACATATGAAGGGAATAATTTGATTGATATACCTGAAGCTGATGATGACCTTGATGTGCCCATGAATGAATTCAGTGTGTTTGAATTCGAAGCTATCCTAAAAAAGCTAAAGCGATGGAAAGCCCCTGGATACGATGGAATAACTGCCGAGATGATACTGGCCGAAACTGAAGTGACTCTCAGACTACTTACAAGATTATTTTGTAGATTGTGGGATGAAGAGGCAAAACCTGATGAATGGGAGTTAGGAGTGTTGGTGAAAATAGCTAATAAGGGAGACCTGACTAATAATTACAGAGGCATAACACTTACGTCAGTTGTTATGAAAATATACTGTATAGTATGCTTATTCTTAAGAGACTGGAGAGAAAGATTGATGAAAAGCTGAGAGATGAACAACCAGGATTTAGAAAAGGTAGAAGCTGCACTGACCAAATTTTTATTTTGAGACATGTTGTACAGCAATGCGTAGAATATAGAAATCCCCTTTTGATGGTATTTGTGGAATGGGAAAAAGCCTTTGATAGTGTGCACCGGCCAATTTTGTGAAGAGTCCTGCGTTATTATGGAATTCCTCTTAAATATGTAAATTTGATTAAGTCTGTTCATGAGCATAGCAAGTGCAAAGTTAATGTTAATGAAGTCTTATCAAGTAAGTTCCCAGTGAACAGCGGAGTACTCCAAGGGAATGTGTTGTCACCTATGTTGTTTATCCTCCTCATGGACTTTGTAATGTGTAGAGCAGTCAGAGATGGTGTAGAAGGATTGATTGGATTGGTGATAGGAATTAAGCAGACCTAGAGTATGCTGATGATGCTGTCCTTGTTAGCAGAACACCACAGGGTTTGCAATGTTTGCTTACCAGAATGCATGAAATATCACGCGAGGTGGGGCTGAAGATAAATAGAAGAAAGACAGAGATGATGAGAACGGAGTATGCAATGGAAGATGAAATATCATTGGATGGAGAAAGGATTAATGAGGTAGAATCATTTGAGTATTCAGGAACAATGATCTCCAATACAGGGTATTTAGAATTTAGAGTTTAGTGAAAGATTGAAAAAAGCAAATCAGACAATGGCTAGGTTAAGTAAAATTTGGAAATCAAATCGCCTAAAATTTCATATAAAAATCAGACTATATATCAGTTTAGTGAGATCGGTGTTACTCTATGGACATGAGTCATGATATGAAAATGAAACAATCTCCAATAGATTTTGTAGATTTGAGAATAAAGCCCGCAGAAGGATATTGGGAGTTAAATCACAGGGCAGGATTAGAAAGGAAACTATAAGAGAGACTACTCGAGTGCCATATGTGAATGAGATCATGATGAGGGGTAGATGGAGATTGTTTGGGCATGCTCTTCGCAGTCCCCAAGACAGATTAGTTCACCAAACGTTTAACTGGGCTCCACAAGGCACTAGAAGAATTGGAAGACCCAGGCCTACATGGCTTAGGACTATAAAGCGCGAAGTAGGAGATGATAAATGCAGAAGTATTGAATTAATAGCTCAAGACAGAGACGACTGGCGAAATCTAGCCCTTTGCGTCAAGAGGCGTAGGAGATGATGATGATGAGAGTGATCAGTTGCAACAATTTCTCTCTCTCTCTCTCTCTCTCTCTCTCTCTCTCTCTCTCTCTCTCTCTCTCTCTCTCTCTCTCTCTCTCTCTCTGTTTTTTTTATTTTTAGAGAACAGTAAATTGCTAATAGCCTCTGGGTAGAGGGATAATTTCCAACCATTCCCCCCTCCCCTCTCTCTCTCTCTCTCTCTGCTAGTTCTGACTTATTTTTTATTCTATTCTCTCTCTCTCTCTCTCTCTCTCCTCTCTCTCTCTCTCTCTCTCTCTCTCGACCAGCAAATTGTCAATAGCCTCTGGGTAGATAGAGTGATCAGTTCCGACCATTTCATTTTATTTTTTCCCACCAAAATCATTTTTTTCATTGTTTTATTTTTTTTAACCTGACTTTTTTTCTATTTTGCTGGAGTCCTGTGTTTTTACACTATCTCTCTCTCTCTCTCTCTCTCTCTCTCTCTCTCTCTCTCTCTCTCTCTCTCTCTCTCTCTCCGTGTATTTGATTATTTTTCCTCGTTTCTTTACTTTCAGGTTTGCCTTTTAAAGTTTTTTACTGTATATATTTTTCATTTCCTTTATTTTAACAGAACACAAAGAGAGAGAGAGAGAGAGAGAGAGAGAGAGAGAGAGAGAGAGAGAGAGAGAGAGAGAGAGAGAATGTCGTAAAATCTTGATAGATTTTTATATGCTTGATTCAATTTTTGTCAATTTGTCAGGAATAAGTGAACACCGTATATATATATATATATATATATATATATATATATATATATATATATATATTATATATATATAGCTTAGAGATAATGGTAAATTAGTTAAGGTGAAAACCATTATATTCTTACTTTACCATTGACAATCAATATGCTTTTTAATATTTCTTTTTCTTATTTTCAGGTAAGTTTCCTCTATACGGCAAAATTTTTAAAGTAAGTACAATATGATTTGCTTGATGTTTCTTTCCTTAACTATTTTTTTTTTTATATAGAAGTTTCCATTTCCATTTCGAATCTCAGATCACAGTTTTTTTCCTCTGTTCAAAACAGATGTTTATTCACACTTTGTCCAAGAGTGTTTTGCACCAAAAATTCTAGAGCGATAATCAGGGATGTTGTGTCATCATTTTTTAAATATAGCTTTTTTATTTTCACGGATTATGACACATTATAAATTTTCATAAGTTACTGATCATTCTTTACACCATTTGCGCCTTATTCTTTATTGAATTTACCCATTGGAAATATTCTATATTCAAGGGTCATTAATCGACGTACTTGTTTTATAGTAATTTTCAACAGCATTGAAATAGTTAAGGTGGAAATAGTATGGGAGAAATAACGAATGTTATATCTCTGGAGGTATAACAGGATGCCCCGCAAGTGGGAGGCTACACTTAGTCGTCTCCGCATTGGTTACTGTACCAACCGTGTGTCACACGATCGTACATAGTTCATTTTGTGTATATATTATGCTTGTATCTTCGCTCTTCCCTCGCACTAAAAAGAACCAGAATAAACATGTCTGCTTTTATCCTCTGTAACAGTGTCTGGTTTTTTAACATGAAATTTCTTGTTGCTTTGAGTTTTTATATACAAAAGTTCAAAGCAACAAGAATTTCATGTTCAAGAACAGACACTGTTACAGAGGAGAAAAGCAGGCATGTTTATTCTGGTTCTTTTTAGTGCGAGGGAAGAGCGAAGATACAAGCATAATATATACACAAAATGAACTATGTACGATCGTGTGACACACAGTTGGTACATCACACTCGGTTGACACACAAGTTTCTGCTAAATGGCCAACACCAGCAATATTGCGACGACTGTTTGGTACCCTTGAATTGACGTGGTAAATGACTCTCTAGCCAAATTACCTAGATGGAGATACATATTTATTTCTCCTTTTGTCCTTATATCTGTGAATTATATGGTTAATTGTATATGAAGTAAACTCATCTTGAACAATTCACATCGTTTTGGGTTTATATTCTGTCGGAAACTTGTATATTAAAACTAAATGGCAACTTTTGACCAAATATGTAATTGATGAAATAGACACGATGGTGGAGATACGTCAGTTTCTGTAATATAATCCTTTATTTAATCAAGGCAATTTTGGTGCGTCCTTTAAAAACAGAAAATTTCAGATTAAATTTTTTTAATAGTTAATTAAACATTAATTATGAATGAGATATAGCCTCACAGAAACGGGTTGGGGGTTGGCGGCCGGGTTTTATTTTTCGGCCACACCAATAAGTAGTATTTTAAAATCCCAAATCTTCAAACTTCATTTAGGACCTGTAGGATAAAGTAGATGTTCATCATCACCTAATGTCAAAGGATCTTCCTTTCCTTCAAACTCCATTTAGGACCTGTAGGATAAAGTAGATGTTCATCATCACCTAATGTCAAAGGATCTTCCTTTCCTTCAAACTCCATTTAGGACCTGTAGGATAAAGTAGACGTTCATCATCACCTAATGTCAAAGGATCTTCCTTTCCTTCAAACTCCATTTAGGACCTGTAGGATAAAGTAGATGTTCATCATCACCTAATGTCAAAGGATCTTCCTTTCCTTCAAACTCCATTTAGGACCTGTAGGATAAAGTAGACGTTCATCATCACCTAATGTCAAAGGATCTTCCTTTCCTTCAAACTCCATTTAGGACCTGTAGGATAAAGTAGACGTTCATCATCACCTAATGTCAAAGGATCTTCCTTTCCTTCAAACTCCATTTAGGACCTGTAGGATAAAGTAGACGTTCATCATCACCTAATGTCAAAGGATCTTCCTTTCCTTCAAACTCCATTTAGGACCTGTAGGATAAAGTAGACGTTCATCATCACCTAATGTCAAAGGATCTTCCTTTCCTTCAAACTCCATTTAGGACCTGTAGGATAAAGTAGACGTTCATCATCACCTAATGTCTAAGGATCTTCCTTCCCACCGGTACCCCTACATTAAGGGGTCTGTTGCCACATGCGCCCTCTCCAATGCCTTCTATGAGAGGAATCCTCTTCTCTCCATATCATCCTTCACCTTATCTCGCCATGTAATTCTCTGCACATAATATCCAAGGATCTATAGTCCATTTCTTTTAGCGAGTCATATTTGCACCGACTCACAGCGGTGCCCTTTTAGCTCGGAAAAGTATCCTGATCGCTGATTGGTTGGACAAGATAATTCTAACCAATCAGCGATCAGGGAACTTTTCCGAGCTAAAAGGGCACCGTTGCGAGTCGGTGCAAATATGACTCGCTAAAAGAAATGGACTATAGTCATATAATTCCTCATTCTAAAACAGAAAACTGATGCATTCACTTATGTAATAGGAGAATTAATTGAAATTATTGTTATAGAGAAAAAATATGCTATAATTGGCCTAGGTAAACCTTTTAATTAACCTCTGGGATGCGAAATAGCCATTGAAAAATATTTTCGCTGATCAAATAAAGTAAGGGAGCTTCTATTTCCAACGATATTAATAGCACTGCACAGTTGTTAATGGTCAATTAGCGTCACTTGAACACACCAATTGATGTTAGACTGAAATACTTTTCATAGATCCTTAATTCATATTTATCTCAGTTTAAAATATATTATGCAAGAGGATAGGATTATTATTAATCGTCATATATATATATATATATATATATGACCATATATATACAGTATATGAATATATATATATATATATATATGTATGTATGCATGTATGTATGTATGTATGTATGTATATATATATATATATATATATGACGATTAATAATAATCGTATCCTCTTTCACATATATATACGTGTGTGTGTATATATATATACGTATATATATATATATATATATATATATGTATGTATGTATGTATATATATATATATATATACATATATATAATGAATGAGTAGGTTTATGATACATAAAAGTTTTATAAAAAAATCTTTTAAACACGAATGGTATAATTCTTTATATATTTAGGTTTTAGCGTCTGTGAGAGAAATGTTACTTCCACTTTTGTTTTTATTTTTTCCATGAACGCAATTTTCTTTTTATACAATATTGTAATATATTTTTTTTTTTCTGAGAATGACTTGTTCACCACAGCCTTTTTGTATTTCCATTACACTTTTCCAACATTCTCTAGTTTCTTGTCGTGAGAAATTTATAGCTTACCAACAACTTTATATTTTTATCAGTCACCTACTTTTGCATTTAGATCACCTAGCTCAACCATCCTTTCGTATTCAAACGTAGCCTGTTATTATTTGTTCTTGTGGGAAAATTGGTTTTACTGTTAAGGGATTTTCCACATTATGGTCATTCTACTAAATGAAAATTTGTACTATTTTAGTATGAATGCTCTTTTGCAGCGTTGTAGTGACCTGGCGGTAGCATCCTTGCCTGGTGATTGCCAGACTAGGGGTTCGAGTCCCGCTCAAACTCGTTAATTCCTCTGGTCGCTGCAACCTCACCATCCTTGTGAGGTAAGGAAGGGGGGTTTTGGGGAGCCAATAGGTCTATCTGCTGAGTCATCAGCAGCCATTGCCTAGCCTTCGTTGTCCTAGCTTGGGTGGTTAGGGGTCTTGGCTGCTGATCATATGTATATATGGTCAGTCTCTAGGGCATTGTCCTTTTTGATTGGGCAATGTCGCTGTCCCTTGCCTCTGCCATTCATGAGCGGCCTTTAAACATTTAATTGGAAACGGTTTTAGCAATTTCAGTATAAATTAAATTGGATACTTGTCATTTAGTCATTTTGTAACAGCTTATGTATTTTAAAACTTACAAATGATGATATTGATGTAAGAGTATATGTAATTTTCTAGTTGCATACAAAAATGAGTGAACATATTTTACCATATTCCATAAATTACATACATTAGATCTTGATACGCATTAATGAGCTTTAGTGCCATTAATTATCTCTATTAATGTGAATATGAAAGGGATATTGAAACTGTATTTAGTAGAGTCTAGAAATGTCCGTTTGCCAAGTTTCGCATGATACACGACTGAGCTCCCTAACTGAAGAACATTATTGTCCATTTTGTTCGGTTTGGTCGAAAATCATTAAATGTTTTCAAAGTTCAGGTGTAGTTTTCCTCACTTGCTCTTATTAAGTTTTTTTTTTTTTTTTTTTTTTTTTTTTTTTTTTTTTTTTTTTTGTGACGCTTACGAAGGCACCGGGTTTTTATCAGTTATTCATAGTTGACGAGTTGAATGAGTTTATTTTCCTGTTTAGAATTGAAAGAATTTAGATCTGAATTCGAAAAAAAGTAGTAATTAGACAAGATGAATAGGCCGTAAATGAAAAAATAATTAATTATTACATACAAAACCTGGATGACGTTGTTAATAGTTTTTATAGGACATATCTGTCTTAACGCTGTTGTTGTTTTTAGAATGATATATTGTTAATTTATTCTCATCATTTATTTATTTCCTTATTTCCTTTCCTCACTGTACTATTTTTCCCTGTTGGAGCCTTTGGGCTAATAGCATCTTGCTTTTCCAACTAGGGTTGTAGCTAGGCTAGTAATAATAATAATAATAATAATAGACTAAATATTGATGGTTTAACAAAATATTTTCTGACGGTAATTTCTTTTACCTGTTTTTTAAGACAAAATATACCGTAATGTGAATTTTTGCGCACAAAGCCTGTACAGACTAAATACTGATGGTTTATTAAAAATATTGTATGACACTTTTTAACTTTGTTTGGTGAAGACAAAATATACTTTAGCTATTAGGTGAATTTTTGCGCACAAAGTCTGTACTGACTAAAAACTGATGGTTTAACAAAATATTGTATGACGCATATTTCATTAAAGTTTCCTGCCCACAACAGCAACACACCTTGATATTTTCAAGTTCATGTACTTAGACTATGGACTTATGTATAATGTACCTTTATATTATGTGCAAGGACATTTCAAATTTAATAATCCAGATTATATTTGAATGTTTATCCCCCCCTATCTCTCTCTCTCTCTCTCTCTCTCTCTCTCTCTCTCTCTCTCTCTCTACAAAAAATCTAAAATTTAGAAGCCATGCGGATGATTATGAAAAAAAAAACCGTTATTAAGAAATATAGTTTATCTCTCTCTCTCTCTCTCTCTCTCTCTCTCTCTCTCTCTCTCTTACAAAATAGTCCCTTACCCTTACTTAGAAATGAATGTGTTTCCTTAAAGTACGCAAATTGCAAATCTTCATGTTAGGACGTTATTTAATGGTGATAATGATTTCAACCCAATCTATCTATCTATCTACCCATCTATCTGTCTATCAATCTGTCTATCTATCTATCTATCTATCTACCCATCTATCTATCTATCCATCTATCTATCTATCTTCCAAAGCCCTTGGATGTTAGTCGTGAAAGGCAAAAAGGACCGAAAGGTGTAGATTGGTTTAATTTCAACACCAAATCTGACAAACCTGGAATTTCGTTTTGCAGGAAGTTCTCTCTATATAAAGACCAAATGAATTGGGAGGACTTGATGGGATTGGTTCCGAAAAGAGGGGACAGGAGTGAGTAGGGGATTGGAGATTGCTGGCTTTTTTTACAGAGAGAGAGAGAGAGAGAGAGAGAGAGAGAGAGAGAGAGAGAGAGAGAGAGAGAGAGAGAGAGAGAGAGAGAGGGAGAGAGAGAGAGAGAGAGAGAGTAGGGAAAAATATTTCTGAACAGTTTTCTCATCATCCGGATTGCTTTTAATAATCCCATTCTCAAATTTTTGATTTTTTTTGTAGGAGACAGGCAGAGAGAGAGAGAGAGAGAGAGAGAGAGAGATGGAAAAATATTTCTAAATAAATTCTTGAATTTTTTATTTTTTTAGGAGACAGGCAGAGAGAGAGAGAGAGAGAGAGAGAGAGAGAGAGAGTAGGGAAAATATTTCAAAATAAGAGTTTGCTCATCATCCAGATTGCTTTTAATAAACCCATTCTTAAATTTTGCATTTTTTGTAGGAGAGACACACACATCACAGAGAGAGAGAGAGAGAGAGAGAGAGAGAGAGAGAGAGATTTCACGCGCGCTAATATTGGAGAACCAAGAGATGGGAGGAATTCCAGGGAAAACTGGACATTTCAATTTGAACAAAAGATTTATCCGTAGTGTATTGGGAAGTAATTGAAGTTTGGGGAATTACTTTTTCAGGTTATTTATGGAGAGTTTTATTCGCGTTTTATTTTCATTTTGGGAAACGGTGGGTGGTATTTCGTGTCTTAGTAATAAAAAAAATTACGGCATTATTTATATCATTATTATTATTATTATTATTATTATTATTATTATTATTATTATTATTTTTGTTGTTATTATTATTATTCTTAAATTGTTTTATAAAATACTGTTATTACTATTATTATTTATTATTATTTTTTTATTGTTTTTAAATTATATATTATTGTTATTATTATTTATTTTGCTATTTTTAAACTATTATTATTATTATTATTATTATTATTATTATTATTATTATTATTATTAGCTGAGCTGCAACCCCAGTTGGAAAAGCAGGATCTTGTTAGCCTAAGGGCTCCAACGCGGAAAAATAACCCAGCGAGGAAAGGAAATAAGGAAATAAATATACCATTTTAGAAGTAACAAATAATGAGTATAACAACGTCAAAATATTTATAAACTATGAAGAGAAACTCATTTTAACCTGTCTAACATACAAACATTCACTGCAAGTTCGAACTTCTGAAGTTCCACCGATTCAACTTCCAGATTAGGAAGATCTTCCCACGGTCTAGTAACATCTGGAATGAAACTTCTAGAATACTGTGTAATATTAAGCTATTAGCTCTATCCTTGTTAGTTTATCAATTCAGATATGAATAATCTTATTAAATAATTTTGATTTTGTTCTTTTGTTTAATCGGAAAATCTCGTGACAATGTGGAAAGACATTTCTTTATTTTCAGAGATATTTTTTTCCGGAATAAGTGATTTTAAAGACCACTTGAAGACGTTGATTCAGTAATTCGTAATCTTGAGGGGCTCCGTAGTAACGTCCCTGACTGGTGATCTCCAGACTTGGATTCGAGTCCTGCTGAAACTCATTAGTTCTTTTGGTCGCTGCAACCTCATCATGCTTGTGAGCTAAGGATGGGGGTTGGTCTGGGGTAGGCTATAGTTCTACCTGCTGGGTCATCAGCAGCCATTGCCTGGCCCTCCATATTCTTAGCTTGGGTGGAGAGAGGGCTTGGGTGTTAATCATATTTATATATGGTCAGTCTCTAGGACATTGTACTGTTTGATAGGGCAATGTCACTGTCCCTTGCCTTTGCCATTTATGAGAGGCCTTTAAACCTTTAAATACGGCACTTTTTTTCAATGTCGTTCTGTCTTTGACCTGTTCAAGAGTACCTTTTATAAATAATTTTTATTAGATTTACCATAATTAGGAATGATTTCATGCTTGCATTTTAATTTTCTAACAAATTTCATGTCATTCTTTGTTACTGGGATTTTATAAGCTACATTTTGAAGCACGAGTTCCCACATATTTTTTTTTTATTAGATAAATAGAAAATTAATTAGGAATAATTTCCTGATTGCATTTTAATTGCCTTGCAAGTGTTATGCCTGTTATTGAGATATTCTAAGCTGAATTTTATGGCGTTGATAGGTAATACCGATGAGAGAGAGAGAGAGAGAGAGAGAGAGAGAGAGAGAGAGAGAGTTAATGATTAATTAGGAATAATTTCATGCTTGCAATTTGTTTTTCTGGAATTTTTTGTTTTATTGGGGTCGTTTTAGCTGTGTTTTATGGCACTGATAAGTAATACTGGAGAGAGAGAGAGAGAGAGAGAGAGAGAGAGAGAGTCTTTGTGTTAATGATAATATCGACCACACCATAGTGTTTATAGAAGGCTCTAAATTCGTCCTCTTACTTTTTTTTCTTTTTTTTTTCCGTACCCTTAAACAGATGACTGTGATTACTCTTGGTACTTTGAGTGCATGCGTGCATATCCGACTGCGGTGTTTATCCAGGGCTCACACTTCTCGTAATCTGAGCGAGTCTCCGAGGTAATTGTCTCATTATCTCATAAAGGCAGGAAGGAAAAAAAAAAGAGAGCGAGGTTTAGATGCTTTAAGCAGATTATTCTCCAGACATGATATACGACTCCGGTTCGACTCCGTCAGCCAAGCATATAATTAAAAAAAGCCCTCCTTCGTCTACCCTACCCCTCTTCCCCCTTCCCTCTTCCCCTTACCTCGTCCCCTCTTTTCCCCTCCTTTCTTAGACGTCTTTTTTAAAAATATTCCTTAAATATTACTTCCCCTCTCCTTACTCCCTCAGAGGAGGGGGGACTATACCTCCGTGTTACTTAAAACAACATTATTTCCCCTCTCCTTCCTCCAATAAGTAGGCACTCCCCTCATTCCCCATTATTCCCCCCAATCCTCCCCTCCCCCACTGCTTTATTCCCTTCCCATCCCTGGGTGTTAAGTTTTTTATGAATATTTTTCCTTGTGATTTTTACTCCCTTCCATAAACGTTGTACAAGCGAAGTTAATAATTTCTCAGTGAAGGTGTCAAAAGGGATGGTGGGGTGTTGTTGTTTTCTTGTATACTTTATACAGTATACTGCAGTGTATCTGATGTTTTTTTTGCATATAAGTATGCTTGCTCGCGTGTTATACGCATTCGAAAATTTTTTGATGAAAAATAACTAAATGATGTTTAATAAAGGCAAATATTTGGTCTAGTTTTTGGGTATTTAAGAATATTCTCAAATCTAATTTCGCAGAGTTAGTGTGATATTTGCTGTATTTTGCATTTCAAGAAAATTATCTCCCCATAAAACAGAGAAAATTATCTCCCCCACAAAACAGAGAAAATTATCTCCCCACAAAGCAGAGAAGATTATCTCCCCCACAAAGCAGATAAGATTTTCTCCCCTACAAAACAGACAAGGCCCCTCTCCTTCCCCAAAACAGAGAAACCTCTCTCCCCCACAAAGCAGAGAAGATTATCTACCCCACAAAACAGGGAAAATTATCTCTCCCACAAATCAGAGAAGATTATCTCCCCTACAAAACAGAGAAGCCCACCTCCCCCCACAAATCAGAGAAGCTTATCTCTCCCACAAAATAGATAAGCCCCCTCTCCCCCCACAAACCAGAGAAGATTATCACCCCCACAAATCAGAGATCATCTCCCCCACAAAGCAGAGAATATTATCTCCCCCACAAAATATATAAGCCCCCTCTCCCCCCACCAACCAGAGAAGATTATCAACCCCACAAATCAGAGATCATCTCCCCCACAAAGCAAAGATTATCTCCCCCACAAAATAGATAAGCCCCTTCTCCCCCCACAAAACAGAGAAGGGTGTCGGTTAATCTAATGCATAGAAGGAAAGGAACGTCAATGAAAATGTTCATAAATTATCTTTCTAATGAAAGACGCTTAGACTCCAAACGTCTAGAAACTGTCTGAAGCTTCAGTGTTCATGCAATATGTTCAGTCTCTCAGGAACAAGGTCGTCAGTTTTCAGTCTCTATAATTAAAGAAAAATAGTAAGGGAAAAATAATAGCTCAAGAAGGCTGTCTGAGAGTAATTAATTTAGCGTTTATACTGACTGGGAAGTAATTTGCACTTGGAAATATGAAAGAAGTAAATTGTGAAATCAGTGAAATTCTTATTTTATATCAGTATGATATATCACCATTGACTAGATATCAATCGTCTTCAGTCGTAAACCATTTTCATTTCTTTTGAAAATTAAATCCTAAAATTTATGAATATCTTTGCGTGCAGAGGGTAAGTTCCAAGTAATATTTGTTAACAAAATGCCAGTAGAAATAAAAATGGACAATTATTATTATTATTATTATTATTATTATTATTATTATTATTATTATTATTATAATTATCGAAGCTACAACCCTAATTGGAAAAGCAGGATGGCATAAGCCTAAGGGCTCCAACAGGTAAAAATAGCCCAGTGAGGAAAGGTATTAAGGAAATAAATAAACTACAAGAGAAGTAATGAACAATTAAAAAAAAACATTTTAAGAACAGTAACAACATTAAAATACAGTCACTCTTCCATACATAAATTATAAAATCTACAAAAAACAAGAGGAAGAGAATGCTTGAGACTGAACTCTTTTACATAATGTCTTTATTCATGTTTGTTGATACTTCAGGAACTTGATACACAATGCCCAATGATTCTGAATATTTGACAACGCTAGATGTTACCTTTAACCTACGCTTTACGAACATTTGTACTTTTCGTTAACTAAGAAACGTATGTTACTTTCAAAGGAATGTTATTTGAAATACGGAAATTCCTCTCCTCTTGTTTATTATTATTATTATTATTATTATTATTATTATTATTATTATTAAATGCTAAGCTACAACCCTAGTTGGAAAAGCAGGATGCTATAAGCCCAGGGGCCTCAACAGGGAAAATAGCCCAGTGAGGAAAGGAAATAAGCAAAAATAAAATATTCTAAGAATAGTAACAACATTAAAATAAATATTTCCTATATAAATTTTAAAACTTCAACAAAACAAGAGGAAGAGAAACTAGATAAAATAGTGTGCCCGAGTGTGCCCTCAAGCAAGAGAACTCTAACCCAAGACAGTGGAAGACCATGGTACAGAGGCTATGGCATTTTGGTCTTTCTTACTTTTAGCAATTTCATAGGGCTTTTGGAGATTTTCAGATTTCACTACAAAATATTTTTAGATGATCCTTTACTTGGTTAAGAAGAAATTTGTACTGTTAGTAATAAATTCCAATTTCAAGACCTTACAGTGCTTTTTTTAGTTAAGCTTTGGTTGTTAAAAAAAAAATGAGCTATGAAATTTGTGAGTAATGTTGCTTAATGCTAAACTTTCCTTAAATAGCATCAGATATAGCGTTGCGTAGATAACGAAATTCACTCTCTCTCTCTCTCTCTCTCTCTCTCTCTCTCTCTCTCTCTCTCTCTCTCTCTCTTCTGTCAGATAGCAATAAATGAATCGATAGTTTCACGATAAACTATAGTAAAATAAAGCTTCATTTCTAGTATTTTCTTTTTTTTAATTTCATACTTGGTAGTTCTTAAAGTTATCTGGGTATGATAAAGTAATAGATTTTATTATATTGATATATAATAACTTAGAGTAACGTGTTATTGTCACCAATGTTATATTACCTCAGTATTACAATTCATTAAGAGACAGTTACATTTCCTTAAACGATCTTTTAGAGGTATCTGAGAACAGTTGAATTGGTGGTACTTCAAAAATCCAAATTTGAAACAAATGTTCACCTTCATCTTGAACAGGCTGACATAGGTCTGTCTTCGTTATATATATATATATATATATGTGTGTGTGTGTATATATATATATACATATATATATATATATATATATATTATGACGTTGTTATTGATCTTAAGATATTTATTTCTTATTCATTACCTCTCACATATAGTTTAATTATTTCCTTATTTCCATTCCTCACTGGGCTATATTTCTCTGTTGGAGCCCTTGGGCTTATAACGTCTTGCTTTTCCAACGAGGGTTGTAGCTTGGCTAATAATAATAATAATAATAATATTAATAATACATATTTATTCAATATTCTCACGTCACCGCTGATTTTCTCTACCTAATTCTATACGAACACTCAAGACCGGCATCATTGATCAGCCGTGTGTGTTTGTATATAGATAATTATACCAATGCGAGGTACAGCATTCTTAGAATATCCTCTCGCGGTGGAGAATCCAAAATCGCCTCAATATTAAGAAGCGCTGCTCATTTCGCGCTGTCTGCTTTGGAAATTTAGCCATTTGTTGCCTAAGAGGAATAAGTTACGCTCGGGCGGACGTCAACCAAAGAGAGAAAAGGTGTTTGTTTGTTACCTGCCTGTGCAGGTAAATAAAGGAGGGTATTATTATTGTTTTTGTTATTGTTATTATTATTATTGTTATTATTATTAATATGTTATCTTTACAATTATTATTATTATTATTATTATTATTATTATTATTATTATTATTACTTGCTAAGCTACAACCCTAGTTGGAAAAGCAGGATGCTATAAGCCCAGGGGCTCCAACAAGGAAAATAGCTCAGTGAGGAAACGGAACAAGGAAAAAATGAAATATTTTAAGAAGAGCAACAATATTAAGATAAATATCACTTTATAAACTATAAACTATTATTATTAGTAGTAGTAGTATTACTATTATTATTATTTATTATTATTATTATTATTTTTATTATTATTATTATTAGGGCTATTTTGGTTTCATTACAATTATTATTATTATTATTACTATTAGTGCTATTTTGGTTTCTTTAAAATTGTTATTATTGCTATTTTGTTTTCTTTACAATTATTATTATTATTATTATTTTATTATTATTTTTATTATTATTATTATTATTATTATTTCTTTCGTCAACGAAGTTGTAAGGAGGTTATGTTTTACCCCCTGTTTGTGTGTTTGTTTGTGTGTGTGTGTGCTCATGTTTATGAATAGCTTCCTGGCCACAATTTTAATCGTAGAGTATTGAAACATGCAGCGATTAACTGTTATGCAAAAAGCTGTAAGTGATTAAATTTTGGAAAGTGAAGGTTGCAGTCAACTATAAGGTCTAGAAATAACCTACCGCAGCGGCGGTTTGCACTCTACTGTGTGCCCCTCTAGTTAATATTGTTATTGCAATCCTGCTTTTTCAACTGTGGTTGTAAATTGAGCTTAGCTAGTAATAATAATAATTTACTTTATATGATAAATGCAAGTGTCTGGCTATATATGTGTGTGTGTGTATATATATATATGTATATATATATATATATATATATGTGTGTGTGTGTGTGTGTGTGTGTGAACGGCATTGCCAAACGCATGTCTACTCGACCTCTCCCCGTTCCTCTGTTAGGGGGGAGAGGGAGTAGTCATACCCACGTAAGAGAGGTACCCCGAGAGGTACACTTGAAAACCACAATCTATAACAAATTGCCGAAACTTCCGTGTCGTAGTTAAGAAAGAGGAAGGGGGGGGGGGGATGTTGAATCTTTGTGCATATGAATCTAAATATTAATCGCCATTTTTGACGGATCGCGTACACTAGTAAGCGGAGACGCTCGTTCTAATCACATTGAGCACAATAGTGGATTATGAAATCGTCATATGATTTTCCAAAGTGAAATGGGAAGCTCGAAGCCTGTCATTCGAGAAGCTCGACTTTGAAGTAATGCGATCAGCCATATAAACAAGTTAATTACATGTTTCCGTCAATTAATAATCATTTTTTTCCTGTCCCATAAAGGGTTGCAAAATGTCGTCAATAATGGAATTATTATTGTGACTGGCGTCAGTTCAAAATAGGGTAGGCGCGCATGTTGTTTATATGGAGATGAAGGGATTTCTAGAGGTTTAGATAAACACCAAACAGTCAATGCAATTTGCTGCTGTTAGGTTTGGAGAGAGAGAGAGAGAGAGAGAGAGAGATTGTCGCTTCAGAAAAGTAAATAAGGTATCAACACCTCTCCCATCTTTTCCCGTTCCTCAGATGTCCCCCCTCCCCTTTGCTTACCACTTCCACCTCCCTCCAAGCTACCCCCTCCCCCATCCCTCCAAATTACCCCCCTCCCCTCCAGAGCTACCCCCCTCCCTCCATTCCTCCCCCACCCCCCAATTTCCCTCCATAGTCCCTAGAAGCCTGCAAGTTATTAAACTCAGGCAGCCAATTTTGAATAATTTGGAGTCAATCTTGCTGGGTGTAAACATCCTATCTACAGTGTGCGTCACTTGATTTCCCCCCCCCCCCACTCCCCCCCCCCCCCTCTCCTCCCCTCTGGGCTGGCGTTCGTGTGAATTCAGAGGCTGTTTTTTTTTTTTTTTTTTTTTTTTTTACGTGTGCGCCGACTGTCGTGTACACACGTCTATGTACGTTTCCTCTGGTGCGATACTTTTTTTTATTTTGATATGTCAAGGGAAAAAGATATGTCGTTTACCTGGAATTGCTGCAATGCTGTTCCAGACAAACACTTGTGCGTGTTTGTCTGCGCGTGCTCTCATGCGTCGTCGTATGTGTGTGTGTATATATATATATATACACACACACACACACACATATATATATATATATATATAATTATATATATAATTACATTTATATGATTATATATATACACACATATGTATATATAATTATATATAGACACATATTTATATATGATTATATATATACACACACACACATATATATATATATATATATATATCGATAGACAGATACATAGATAGATGGATAGACAGATAGATTGATAGATAGATATGCATGTATTTTTTATTTGTTCATTTATATCAGTGTATTTATTTCACACTTGAACATATAGTTCATTTATTTCCTTTCCTCACTGGGCTATTTATCCTTGTTGGAGCCCTTGGGCTTATACCATCCAGTTTTTCCATCTAGTGTTGTATCTTAGCTATTGATAATAATAATAATAATAATAATAATAATAATAATAATAATAGTATGTGATCAAATTGCGTATGAGACAGCGTGGATGGATTCTTTAGTATGTATGTATTGTATATACTTCTCGTATAATTACCTACTTGTATGCAACATCATTCTCACATTCCAATTACCTCCTACTTTCATCCTGCTTATTTACATCTCTCTTTAATGTCCATTTTCAACAACAGTGCTCGAGTAAAAAAATAATTTCTCCACTTTTATTCCTTATTCAAAGAACATTTTTTATTTAATTTTAGTTTTTTCTTATTAGTTAATTTCTTCTATTACTTTGTTCTTCCAAAAATACTGATTCAGATTTTCTGGTTTAATTTTCAATAAGACTTCTTTTAATTTTCTTTCTTCTTAACAGTCTATGTAATCACATACAGGTACACGTCTGGCTTTGTTATTGGTGGGTTTAGAGAGATATAAATGATATAAACTAAATTAATTTATATATATATATATATATATATGTGTGTGTATATATATATATATATATATATATATACCTCAAATTCTCATTAGAAATTACAAACATAATTCAGATGGGATACTATATATATATATATATATATATCGTATGCATGTATGTCACCTGAATCATATGCGTAAATTCTGACAAAAATAAGAAGCACTTCTATTCATTTTAAATATATTTTTGCAGAAATTATTCGAGCAAGACGAGCTTACTTTTGTCAGGCTGAGAGAGAGAGAGAGAGAGAGAGAGAGAGAGAGAGAGAATTAATTGCTTTCAGGACGTTGGCCTTATTACGTATTCTCTCCTCTTCTCTGTCGTTAAAATTGGAAGACCTAAGTCAGCCATATTGAAAGGGCCAGGAATTCTCACCTTTCTGGGTCATTGGTTGATTGTCTGTCGGTTCTATTACTTGTTTTGTTGTTGCTTCAAAGTTTGTCGTTTTTGTGAAAGTCATTAACTTGAAACAAAGGTTTGATTTTAAAAATTTTTAACATTTAGAAATTCGGGATGTGAAAGTTATTATTTTGAGTCATAGATCCGATTTTAACATATTTTTAACATTTAGAAATTCAGGATGTGAAAGTCATTAACTTGAATCATAGATTCGATTTTAACTTGTTTTTAACATTTAGAAATTCAGGATGTGAAAGTCATTAACTTGAATCATAGATTCGGTTTTAACATGTTTTTAACTTTTAGAAATTCAGGATGTGAAAGTCATTAACTTGAATCATAGATTCGATTTTAACTTGTATTTAACATTTAGAAATTCAGGATGTGAAAGTCATACGCTTGAATTATAGATCCGACTTTAATATGCTTTTAACATCTAGAAATTCACAATGTTAAAGTCATTAACTTGAATTATAGATCCTATTTTAACATATTTTTAACATTTAGAAATTCAGGATATGAAAGTCATTAACTTGAATCATAGATCAGATTTTAACATGTTTTTAAATTTTAGAAATTCACAATGTTAAAGTCATTAACTTGAATTATTGATCCGATTTTAATATGCTTTCAACATCTAGAAATTCACATTGTGAAAGTCATTAACTTAAGTCATAGATCTGATTTTAACATGCTTTTAGCATATAGAAATTCACAATGTGAAAGTCATTAGCTTGAATTATAGATTAAATAGTCGAGACTGAATACCTTCATGTTTTTAATATTTAGAAATCAGGATCTGATAAGTTTATTCACTTCGATGTAAATGAAAAAATAAAATCATGAATGTCTTAGGTCCGAGTGTGAGATATTTTTAACATTTAGAAATTCAGGAACTGATAAGTTCATTTACTTTATGTCTATATTAGAAGAAAAAAAAATCATGAACGTTCTGTTCGTCATTGCAGTGATATAATTTAGTTCTTTTATTCAAAGGTGTCTTACTTATTTACTGTGGAATCAACTTCAATGGAAGTGAAATATCTTATTATTATTATTATCCGTTGTGCCCCCCCCTCCCTCCCTCCCCCCCCCCTCTCTCTCTCTCTCTCTCTCTCTCTCTCTCTCTCTCTCTCTCTCTCTCTCTCTCTCCCCCTTAGTAAATGGCTCTTATGCCAATGGACCTTCTTTATGGTTAAGAATTTAGATCCCTTTTTTATAAACAAAATTAAAATAATCGTTCTCGTTATTATTATTATTATTATTATTATTATTATTATTATTATTATTATTATTATTACTAGCCAAGCTACAACCCCAGTTGGAAAAGCAAGATGCTATAAGCCCAAGGGCTCCAATAGGGAAAAATAGCCCGGTGAGGAAAGGAAATATTGAAATAGATAAATGATGAGAACAAGTTAACAATAAATCATTCTAAAACAGTAACAACGTCAAAACAGATATGTCCTATATAAACTATTAACAACGTCAAAAACAGATATGTCATATATAAACTATAAAAAGACTCATGTCAGCCTGGTCAACATAAAAACATTTGCTCCAACCTTGAACTTTTGAAGTTCTACTGATTCAACTACCCGATTAGGAAGATCATTCCACGACTTGGTAACAGCTGGAATAAAACTTCTAGAATACTGTGTAGTATTGAGCCTCATGCTGGAGAAGGCCTGGTTCTGTGACACACAAATATGTTTTATTATCTTTTTGAATGTGTTTAGGGTATGAAGTTATATGTAAAGGTGATTTTTTGAAATGTTTTTCAAAAATATTTTTCTAAAGAATTAATATTTCCATTTGACACACAAATATTTTTTATTATCTTTTTGAATGTGTTTAGGGTATGCAGTTATATGTCAAGGTGATTTTTAAAAATGTTTTTCAAAAATATTTTTCTAAGGAATTAAAATTTTTATGACATCTCTAACAGACCTCACCGATCCCAGTGCTTGACCACCATATTTCTCTCTCTCTCTCTCTCTCTCTCTCTCTCTCTCTCTCTCTCTCTCTCTCTCTCTCTCCCCTAATGTCACTGGAGCGTCTTGTCCATCTGAATAATATC
>NC_090744.1:17288076-17293076 GCF_036898095.1 Palaemon carinicauda | reverse complement strand
TTTCCTTTCCTCACTGGGCTATTTTCCCTGTTGGGGCTCCCGGGCTTATAGCTTTTTGCTTTTCCAACTAGGGCTGTAGCTTAGCAATTAATAATAATAATAATAATAATAATAATAATAATAATAATAATAATTTACTTACAAATAATGGGAACCTACGAAGAGAGGTAACACCATCAGGGTATGGCCAGTTTTATGGTGCCATTCAACGGCTTTAAACCTTTGGACCATCATGAAAATGTTACTTCAGTTTTAGAAGTCGAGTAAACTTAGCACAAATTAAATCACTTTTATACACAGCTATTTTTCCTTGTTGGAGCCCTTTGGCTTGTAGCATCCTGCTTTTCCAACTAGGGTTGTAGTTTAGCTATATAGTAATGATTATAATAATGATGATAATGTAAAGTGTATGACCCGACAGTTTGGGGGATGGTTGAGCTCTAGAAAGACAGGGCTTGACTTACTGTGTTGATTTGAAATTGATATACTAGAAGTTTGATGTGTAAACAGATTTATCTTATTTTGGGGAACGATTTTTTAATGGCGTAAGGTGGTTCTTGGAGAAAGTTGGTTTATTTTTAGTTATACCTTTTTATACTGTTTGATTATAATTTTTGTATCAAGTATATTATCGATGACTTAAGTTTTTGGCTACAGGTATGTTTACACTCAAATGTAATACTTCATAATTATGTTTGGTGTTAACCTTCTTTGAATTAAATCTATGATGATAAGAATAATGTTAGTTTTCCACAATGATAGGTGTAGACTTTCCCTGAAATGTATTTTTTTTATTTAAATAGAAAACTTAATTTTCCTTTAGGCCAGTTGGCAATGCTCTGGATTCCCAGACAATGCTCTGGATTCCCAGACAATGCTCTGGATTCTCAGACAATGCTCTGGATTCTCAGACAATGCTCTGGATTCTCAGACAATGCTCTGGATTCTCAGGCAATGCTCTGGATTCTCAGACAATGCTCTGGATTCTCAGGCAATGCTCTGGATTCTCAGACAATGCTCTGGATTCTCAGACAATGCTCTGGATTCTCAGACAATGCTCTGGATTTTCAGACAATGCTCTGGATTCTCAGGCAATGCTCCGGATTCTCAGGCAATGCTCTGGATTCTCAGGCAATGCTCTGGATTCTCCGGCAATGCTCTGGATTCTCAGACAATGCTCTGGATTCTCATGCAATGCTCTGGATTCTCATGCAACACCCATGCATCCTTATCCAACTTTAGACAGATGCAAAATAGCTCATACCTTCAATTCTTAATTTTCATTATTAGATTGAATGAACGTGGGTGAGGAGTCGGCACTTTCAAAATTTAATGTTCATCCAATTTCTTCGTCTTATGGATATGATGATATGCAAGTATATATATATATATATATATATATATATATATATATATATATATATATATATATATATATAATATGTATGTATGTATGTATATATATGCATATACAAATATTTGAATATACACACATACTTGCATATCATCATATCCATAAGACGAAGACATTAGATGATCATATATATGTATATATGTATTTATATATATATATATATATATATATATATATATATATATATATATATATATATATATTGAGAGAGAGAGAGAGAGAGAGAGAGAGAGAGAGAGAGAGAGAGAGAGAGAGAGAGAGAGAGAGAGAGAGAGATTGTATAATGAAATGTACAGTATATTCAATCTTTATTATTCTCTGGTAGAAAAGTTCATTTTATTACTAATCTTTGCTGCATTTTATGAAATGTTTATATTTTATTATAGTATTTTAATCAGCTTAGACGAAGACTTTTGACTTCACCAATACTGCTTTTTCAAGTCATTTTTTTTTTCTTATGATTCTGGATTCAGAAAGTTAATTAGAACAACCCTTTTTTGTTTTTTTTTCGATTCAATATTTTTATTATTTTCATTTGTTCTATTTTAATACTTCTACTATTACACAACGATTACATATACTTCTTGTCAATGTAGTATGTTCGACCTTTTGCTATTATTGATGTTATTACTAGATAAGCTACAAACCTAGTTGGAAAAGTAGGATACTAGAAGCCCAAGGGCTCCAACAGGGAAAATAACCTATTGACGAATGAAAATAGGGAAGCAAATAGAATAGTGTGCCTGAGTGTACCGTCAAGGCAAGATAACTCTAACCAAAGTGGAAGACCGTGATACAGAGGTTATAACACTGTCCAAGGCAAGAGAACAATGGTTTGATTTGGAGTGAACATCTCCTAGAGGATCTGCTTACCATAGCTAGATAGTCTCTTCTACCCTTACCAAGGAAAGTGTCCTGTGAACATTAATCCCTTGAAGGAAAAAAGATTGTTCGATTATCTTAATGTTGTCAGGTGTATGAGGAAAGAGGAGATTGTGTAAAGAATAGGCCAGACTATTCAATATATGCATAGGTAAAGGAATAAAGGAATACTTAGCCTCAACAAGAGAGGGATCCAATAACACACTAGCGGTGGTATCTCAATGGGTGTTTCGTGGCTTTAGCCAGACAACTACCTATTATTGCAGAATTAATGTTTTCAATGTGTTTTAACATTATGTAATGTCCAGGTGGTAATGTCTTCTATTCATTTGATATTTTAAATCCATGAGGCTAATTCACAAGTAAGAGGAATATATTTGTTCAAAGTCGTTCTCTCCAAAGTAGGTAATTTATTACGATTTCTATAGAGATGTGCATTTCAGTCTTATGACGTTGATTTGTGTTGTGTTAACTTTGTTTGTCGGTTAATAACGAGGCTAGTGAATGATTAACGGAAAAGATGATCCCTTCGGGTTTCTTAAAATTTAACTCATTAGCAAAGATGAATTTTACAGGCTGACAATTTACTCATGGTCTTCATTTTAGTGTTGTTACTATTCTCAAAATATTTTATTTTTCCTTATTTCCTTTCCTCACTGGGCTATTTTCCCTGTTGAAGCCCCTGGGCTTATAGCATCCTGCTTTTCCAACTAGGGTTGTAGCTTAGCATTTTATAATAATAATAATATAGAGCAATCCCAGTTTGAGAGAATGAAACCAAAGGAATACTCTTGAGGCCTAAAAAAAAAAAATACTACAGGTGTTGACTGCCTCTGTTGGTATCAGACTTTCTGCGAAATACATACATACATACATACATACATACATACATACATACATATACCAAGGCACTTCCCCCAATTTTGGGGGTTAGCCGACATCAACAAATAAAAACAAAAACAAATAAGGGGACCTCTACTCTCTACGTTCCTCCCAGCGTAACAAGGGACTCAACCGAGTTCAGCTGGTACAGCTAGGGTGCCACAGCCCACCCTCCCCCGTTATCCACCACAGATGAAGCTTCATAATGCTGAATCCCCTACTGCTGCTACCTCTGCTGTCATCTAAGGCATCGGAGGAAGCAGCAGGGCCTACCGGAACTGCGTCACAATCGCTCGCCATTCATTCCTATTTCTAGCACGCTCTCTTGCCTCTCTCACATCTATCCTCCTATCACCCAGAGCTTCCTTCACTCCATTTCTGCGAAATAACTCTAAGTAATTATGTTTTACACGAATAGTAGATGCAAATAAAACCAATGTTTACAGTCATATAATTTACTATTGGTTTTCTGTAGAACAATCATAGTTTTGCTCTTGAGGCATCCAAATACTACCAATTTGGAAGGCGTCTATTTGTTTCAGAATATTTACAAAGAAATACCAAGAATAGTAAATGGATTTGTCACTTGTGCTTTCTTAGACTTAACCCTAGTCTTGGGTAGTGCCATAGCCCATGTACCATGATCTCCCACTGTTTTCGGGGTAGAGATCTAGTGCTTGAGGGTATACTCCGGCACAGATCTATCTGTTTTCTAGTTTCGTTTCCTCACTGGGCTTTTTTCCCTCTTGGGGCCCTCGGGATTATATATAGCATCTTGCTTTTTCAACTAGGATTATAACTTCGCAAGTAATAATAATCGATTTTTTGTAGGGCTGTCTTTGAATCATGTTTATGACCTTGACAAAGTGAATGAAAAATTCCTTTGAAATTGGATACCTATAACTCGCCCTTCAGAAAATAAACTATACAATATATAAAAAAAAACTCGATATAAAATAATTGTCCCATTGTCCTCTGAGTAAGTTCTATTTCTCACATTATTTTATAAGAATTACCCACCAAACTGTTTTCCCTTGCAAGTCACCTAGCATAAATTGGGTGGCGTGTTCCCACTGCACCTATAGAGATTGTCATTTTGGCGATTTCCCACGACTTTTGAACCCCTAAACTCTTCTCATCCTCTTGCGTTGCATGATATTTTGCAAGGGAGGATCTGCAGTACCTATTTTCGTACACTTTGCTGTCAGTAGGGATACCTTAACGCGGTGAATGGTTTGGTTATCGCCATAATCAGCTAAGTTGTACTAGGTAGGGCTATCCATACTAGGTTGGTTTGCTGTGAGCAATCAGATTTTAGTCTTACTCCATCACCAATTCGCAGTTGGCCAGCGTCGTGAAGAAAACTAGTCAAACCGCAGACATGAATGAGTTCACGTCTGAGGCCTTTTGAAGGAACAGGTTATGGCAAGAGTAAATTTTCTTACTTCTTTTTTTTTATTGTATCGTGGTAAAATGTTTTATGAAAAATGTTCCCCAGTGTTTTTTTTTTTTTTTTTTTTTTTTTTTTTTTTTTTTTTTTTTTTTTTTCAAGGGTCATATAAGGACCTGTTTTTCAAGGAAGGAACAAGTGAGAAAAAAAAACAGTGAAAATTGAATAACGTCGATTTTCTGGATTTCCTGAATTCTTGTGGTCGGTTCGTGTCACGGGGACCAGATTAAATTAATGTATAGAAACTGAAAAATGGCTCCACCTTGTAATTTCTTCCTCGATAGTCATATTTCAATAGATGGACAGACCATCACACAGACAACTCTTCTTCAAGAACTGTTCCAGCAAGTAATGGATAAAGACAATGGGTTC
>NC_090744.1:17270879-17285076 GCF_036898095.1 Palaemon carinicauda | reverse complement strand
TATCCGACTGCGGTGTTTATCCAGGGCTCACACTTCTCGTAATCTGAGCGAGTCTCCGAGGTAATTGTCTCATTATCTCATAAAGGCAGGAAGGAAAAAAAAGAGAGCGAGGTTTAGATGCTTTAAGCAGATTATTCTCCAGACATGATATACGACTCCGGTTCGACTCCGTCAGCCAAGCATATAATTAAAAAAAGCCCTCCTTCGTCTACCCTACCCCTCTTCCCCCTTACCTCGTCCCCTCTTTTCCCCTCCTTTTCTTAGACGTCTTTCTTAAAAATATTCCTTAAATATTACTTCCCCTCTCCTTACTCCCTCAGAGGAGGGGGGACTATACCTCCGTGTTACTTAAAACAACATTATTTCCCCTCTCCTTCCTCCAATAAGTAGGCACTCCCCTCATTCCCCATTATTCCCCCCCAATCCTCCCCCTCCCCCACTGCTTTATTCCCTTCCCATCCCTGGGTGTGAAGTTTTTTATGAATATTTTTCCTTGTGATTTTTACTCCCTTCTATAAACGTTGTACAAGCGAAGTTAATAATTTCTCAGTGAAGGTGTCAAAAGGGATGGTGGGGTGTTGTTCTTTCTTGTATACTTTATACAGTACACTGCTGTGAATCTGATGTTTTTTTGGCATACAAGTATGCTTGCTCGCGTGTTATATGCATTCGAAACATTTTTGATGAAAAATAACTAAATGATGTTTAATAAAGGCAAATATTTGGTCTAGATTTTGGGTATTTAAGAATAGTCTCAAATCTAATTTCGCAGAGTTAGTGTAACATTTGCTGTATTTTGCATTTTAAGGCTTGAAGCTTTATTCTTTGTAAATCGGAATGGAAAGTAAATAACATAAAAAGAATGAAAAATGCATATATATATATATATATATATATATTATATATATGTATATATATATATATATATATATATATTTATGTGTGTGTGTGTGTGTGTGTGTGTGTATACAGTTATGTTTATATATACATATACTTTATGTGTATACACACACACACACACATATATATATATATATATATATATATATATATATATGTATGTATATATATATTATACAGATTTATTTATATATAAATATAATTTATATATATATATATATATATATATATCTATGTATATATATATATATATATATATATATATATATATATATATAACGGATTTTGAGCGAAGCGAAAAATCTATTTTTGGGTGAGATAGCCATGTCGTCCTGATGGAAGTTCCTATAGGGTAGCTTCCTAGGGTATATTACAACTACGGCGATATTCCCAGAGAATTTACCTTAAGGTACCAGAATTCTAACTCCTGGAGCGAGTATCCCTCGTGAAAGGGATATCGCGACATATCAGAGGACGTATTCTAGACACGTCACATGGCAATCTACGACCTGAACAGAGATTCGTCTCGTAGGAGGGAGATTGACGAGATACGAATTCGGGAAAGAAAAAGGGGAGCCGCTCCCAAGGCTTCCCTATCCCCCGATTCGTATGCGTGCCTGGCGCCAATCCTGGCGCCATCTGTATTCCTTGTAGCGTACACGAGGTGCTACAGATACTGTATGTAGGGAGGGGTCCTACAGCCCTTTCTTAGAAAGGCAAGGGCGGGTCCATCAGGACGACATGGCTATCTCACCCAAAAATAGATTTTTCGCTTCGCTCAAAATCCGTTTTTTGGGCTCAAGCCATGTCGTCCTGATGGAAGTGTACCAGAGCATTACTGTATCTGTGGATTCTCAGAACGTGCCGTACTCCCCGGAGATATTTATTCCCGGTCGACTAGACCTAGAGACCTAAGATGTTACCGTTATACATCTTTTCAACTAACTATAAACTATGTTAGAGCTTCCTGCCCCCTACAGGGAAGAGTCCTACTAGACTCTGGAAAGTCTCGAAGAGTACATATATCTATGTATGAATACCAGGCAAGCTAATATAGTGGTCTCGCCCTATATTAAGTAAAGCATAGTTTGTATAGAACCACTGCGTCAATATATTGACCAGTCATCCGCACAATACTTGTATTGGACAAAGGTTTATATCCGCATAGGAAGAAACTAATAAAACCGCCCTCGTCCCTTTATGGGACGGAGTCCTCCCATTAGGGGACTTACATAAACCAATGCAACATAGCTTGCAAAACAGAACAATTCTATCAGAATTATCCCAGATAAGATACATAGAATTAAAATGCTCCATTATACCAATAAATTGACACAGGTGAAAGAGACGCAAGGTTCTCAAGAACAAGTTTATTGACAGATAATAAACAGACAGGTTAACAACAAATATATATATTTATATAAAAGAGGGTAACCCAAAACTTTAAGCATAAGTATGATAGTAAACAGAACTTGTTTATCTGAAAGAAAAACCATTAAACACCACTTTAATGAGATACCAAGGTATCAAGTCATAAAAAATCTGTATTACAAATCAATCACATTAGCGTTAGAAACGCTTGGCACACATGTCTGAACTTATGCAAGGTTCACCTTTGAAGGAAGGAACAGTCTATATGGGCACTTGGTGCCCTCATTTAGTTTGTAGTACAGTATGTACCTACACACTCACCCTGGACTTAATCGTCCCAATTAAGACCACTGTTCCTCGCAGAGTTAAACAGTAGGGTTAACTACACGACCCACTGCTACCACAGATCTCTTAAGTTCCTCTACTTGCTTCGCATAGTGGCGAAAGAACACCCTGGAAGACTTCCAGCCCGTGTATGAACGGAGATGTTCAAAATCCATACAATTAAAGAAATTTAGGGATGAGGCAACTTTCCTCGGATCGTGACCTGCGGGTGTACTGTCAGGATCCGCTCTGCGAATAAAATATGTCATTTTCGCTCTGAGTTGATTCAGAGATAAATTTGAGCCTGATGTTTCTCCCCTGAATAGTTGACTACCCTTGAAGTCTGAAGTTCTACGAAGATAGACCTTTAGGCATTCTACTGGACATAGAGATGCATCTTCTTTCAGAGGACAGATTCTCCAGGGACCCCACCTGTTGGTGGGTAACTCATTCTTGGCGAGAAACGTAGGATCCGGAAACAGGTTCAGCTCCCCCCCATCCAGGAACTGAACACGACCTGCCTCTCTCGAGAGGGCTACGATCTCACTAACCCTGGCCCCGGACGCGAGTGCAAATAGGAAAATAACTTTTTGCGTCAAATCCTTTAACGCACATTCTTCATTGCTCAACAAGGAGGCGAAATGAAGAACTTTGTCTAAAGACCATGAGATGGGCTTTGGAGGTGCTGAAGGTCTGAGCCTAGCGCAGGCTTTCGGAACTTTATTAAAGATCTCGTTACCTAGGTCGATCTGGAAGGCAAATAAAATGGGTCTCATCAAAGCCAATTTACACACTGAAATCGTGTTAGCTGCCAATCCTTGGCCATGGAGGTGGATGAAGAAAGATAAGCAGAAATCTGTTGAGATCTCCTGCGGATTCTTTGCCTTTACAAAGGCCATCCATTTTCTCCAAGATGACTCATATTGCCTTCTAGTCGATTTGCACTTGTATTCCTCTAGGAAGTCTATGCTGGCTTTCGAAATCCCGAAGCGCTTTCTCACCGCTAGGGCGAGAAAATCATGAGCTGCAGGGTCTGGGTTTTCTGTAATGAAGCGCAGACAGTCGACTTCTGGACTCGCTGGGTCAGAACTGGATGTGGTAGCGGCACGAACTTCATCTGTAGTTCCAACGCCAAGGGGAACCACATGCTGTTCGCCCACTTGTGGGCCACTATTGCCGCTACCCCCCTTGAAGGATCTCAGTTTGTTGAGGACCCTCAACAGAAGGTTGTGAGGAGGGAACAGATAAATCCTGGACCATCTGTTCCAGTCGAGGGACATTGCGTCCACTGCTTCCGCTAAGGGGTCCTCGTACGGGGACACGTACAGGGGCAACTTCTTGTTGTCTTTCGTCGCAAAGAGGTCTATTTGCAGTTCTGGGACTTGATTCAGAATGAAGGAAAATGATCCTGCGTCTAAGGACCATTCCGACTCTATCGGTGTGAACCTGGATAGAGCGTCCGCTGTCACATTGCGGACTCCTTGAAGGTGAACTGCCGACAGGTACCACTACTTCTTTTCCGCCAATCGGAAAATGGCTAACATCACTTGGTTGAGAGGTGGTGACCTCGACCCTTGTCGATTCAAGCATCTCACAACCACCTCGCTGTCTGTCACCAATCTTATGTGGATCGAGTGACGCGGGGAGACTTTCTTTAAGGTAAGGAGCACTGCCATAGCTTCTAGAAAGTTTATATGAAAGGTCCTGAATAGCTTGGACCAAGTCCCCTGGACTTTTTTCCGATGAGAGTGACCTCCCCATCCCTCCTTTGAGGCGTCTGAGTGAATCGTCAACGACGGGGGAGGTGGCTGAAGAAGAACAGACTTCTTTAGATGTCTGGCTTGGGACCAAGGTCTGAGAAGAGTACGTAGCCGAGGCGGCACTGGTCTTCTCAGGTCTCTTCGCGCGTTTGATGCATACCTTCTCCAAACTCCGGTTGCATCCTTTAGCTGTGCTCTTAGCACTGGGTCTGTCACTGAAGCAAACTGGAGAGAGCCTAGTACCCTCTCCTGTTCGCGTCTTGATATCCTTTCGGAATCTAGAAGTCTCTTGACAGAGCCCGCTATCTCCTTCCTTTTCTTCATTGGGATGGAGAAACTGTGTGACAAAAGGTCCCAGTGGATTCCCAGCCACTGGAACTTTTGGGATGGAGAAAGTCGAGACTTTTTCTTGTTGATCTTGAAGCCTAGGTACTCTAGGAACTGGATCACCTGACTGGAAGCTTGCAAGCATTCGGTCTCGGATGCTGCCCACACCAGCCAGTCGTCCAGGTAGGCTACTACCTGAATTCCCTTTAGGCGTAATTGTTTGAGAGCTGCGCTCGCAAGCTTCGTGAAAATCCTTGGGGCTATGTTTAGCCCGAATGGCATGGCTCTGAAGGCGTACAGTTTCCGTTGTAGCCTGAACCCTAGGTAGGGGGAGAGTCGACGGCTGATTGGAATGTGCCAATAGGCGTCTGACAAGTCTATAGAGACTGAGTATGCCCTCTTGGGCAGTAAGGTCCTTATGTGTTGCAGTGTTAGCATCTTGAATTTGCAATTCACTATGAACTTGTTGAGTGGTGACAAGTCCAGAATGACTCTGAGCTTTTCCGAGTCTTTCTTGGGAACACAAAACAGCCTCCCTTGGAATTTGATGGACTTCACCTTTCGGATCACATTTTTCTCCAACAGTTCTTGAACGTACTCCTCCAAAATGGGGGTGGAGTGTTGGAAAAACCGAAGGCATGGGGGTGGAGTGCTGTACCAGCTCCAACCCAGTCCATTCTTGAGTAGGCTTTGGGCCCAGGGATCGAAGGTCCAGCGATCCCAAAATTTCATCAGTCTCCCTCCTACCGGTATCATTTCACTTGGACTGCCGTCCTGAGGTCTTGCCTCCCTGACCACGACCACCTCTGAATCCCCTTCCCCTTGAGGGGCGCCTAGACGAGCCTCTGGCTGCTCCTCTAGGTTTTGCACGAAAGGAAGAAGACTGTCCTTCGAACGTTGGGGCGAATGTGGTTGACTGACCTGGCACCGCCTGGGGTACCCACTGAAAGGCAGTCGGGGTTTGTGCCACCATCTGGGGCACTGGAGGCAAAGGCAATTGCAGTTGCTGTTGCTGTCTATAAGGCTTGGCTGGCCGAGATGGTAGCCTAGTCTTCATATTCTTCCTCTTTGGTTGAGGACCCTCATCCGGGGAAGATTTTCTTTTGATAGCCAGGCCCCACTTCTGGAGAAGATTTCTATTCTCCACGGCGGCCTTATCAACAACCTCTTTGACCACATCGGTAGGGAAAAGGTCTTTTCCCCAAATGTTGGAGGAGATTAACTTCCTTGGCTCGTGTCTCACCGAAGCCCCGGTGAACACGAACTCCCTGCAAGCTCTCCTTGCCTTGACGAAGCTATAAAGGTCCTTCGTCACTGTGGCTAAGTGAGACTTAGCCACTACCATGAACATTTCATGGACCTTGGGGTCACTTGCCATCGTCTCGAGAGTAGTCTGATGAGACATTGAGGCAGCCAGTCTTTCTTTTGTCTCGAACTCTCTTCGTAAAAGAGATTCGGACAGCTTGGGGAGGTCCTCGCCGAATTGCCGTCCGGCAATATCAGCCTCCAACTTTCCCACTGAGAATGTCAGATGGACATCTTTCCAGTCTTTGTGGTCCATAGGTAGAGCCAGCGACAAGGGTTTACACTCCTCCAGGGAGGGGCAAGGCTTGCCGGCCTCGACTGCCTTTAGGACAGCCGCAAACCCTTTCTGTAAAAAGGGGAAGGCTCTATCAGGAGAGGACACAAACGAAGGGAGCTTCTTGCTCAATGCAGCTACCTTCGAATTCGAGAAGCCCCTCTCTTTCATCGAGGATGAAAGTAGGGCTTGAGCCTTAGCGTGGTCCATAACAATGACCTCCTTCGGCTCTGTCTCCTCCCTTGAAGCTGGTTCTTTTCTCAGCCGGACATAGCAGTCCGGATATGATGCCTTGCTGGGCCAGAATTCTACCTCCTCTAGGGGAACTGAACCCAGCTTATCCGAAATGACGATCTTTCCAGTCGTCATCGGCATGTGCTCAGCATACCTCCATGGGTTAGCATCTGAGCATATGGGAAGGTCTTTCACATTGAGCCTTTTCCGGGGCCCATGTGATTCTGCCAGGGACTGCATACGCAGTTCCATTGCAGCCGCCTTCTCCTGATTCTCCTTCTGCATTTGTTGGATCATTCCAACAATCGAAGAGAGGGCCTGTCCCAGTTCTACTGGGAGGCCAGCCGATGTTGAGGGGATAGGCTCCGGCATCTGAACCGGAGTAGCCGACACCTCGTCGACCTCATCCTCTACGACATCCGGGGTTTGAACTTGATCCTGACCTTCTGCCAGGAGGTCTTCTTCCAAACGATCGTCCAGGTCAGACATCCTGTCACACAACTGGATGTCTTGCATCGCATCTGCGACTTCCTCGTCCACCTGGACTTGATCTTGAAGGATCTCCTCTTGAGGCTGGGGAATCACTGCCTCAGCTGATGCCTGGGGAAAAAGATACGCCCTCATCTTCTCACTTGGAAGATAAGGGCCAGAGGTGTTCTTCTTGAAGCCCCTTACCCAAGTACGAAGCTTTTCCCTAGCTATATCCCTTGATTCCGCCGTTCTAGGGGAATCAAAAGCCTCAGTAATCAGGTTAGTGCATACAGTACATACCTGAGGGTCCCAATACTGGAGATCATCCTTGGAGACAGCGCATGCTGCGTGTCTCCTACAACACTCATGTCCGCAGAGGTTCTTGCTGCGGACATTGCAGAAAACATTTCCGCACTTCGGAGGGTCCTCCTGTAAAGAGAAGAAATTTCCATGAGTATCAAGTGAACTATGTATCACTGGATATGCATAGTATAGCATAACAATTCATAAATGAAAGACACACACTTGTGTTTCCCTCACAACCCATTGTTGCAGCCTTCCAGATAATAAAATCAAAATGGTTTATCTCTACTAGAGTAACCAATGCAAGGTTTCCAGAGGAAACAGGTGGAGCTCACACCTAGGCAATGATTTTAAAAATCCTGGATAATAGACGGGGAAGAACTCTGCTTCCTGTCTGAGGGCAACAGCAAAGGGCTGTGTAAGAAAAAACAATAGTGTTAGAAGATACAGTGCTGTACCTAAACTTTGACTATAGTTTTCTTCTTACTGTATATGCTATACAGAAGAATACTAGTACAGTATAGGAGGATGTGTGCCGGCCTGCCTTTGCCGGCCGGCACACACCACAATTAGCTTTAAAGTATACTACTTAACAGCTATAGGGCGGCAGCCCTCTGGTTCAAATGCCTGTGCCGGCGGCAGCAGCTGCCGGCCAGCAACAGCCAGTGTTGGCCGGCAATGATTGCCAGCCAGCAACTACACAAGGTAGTACCCAGCTGCCGGCCACACTCTTGGTGACCGGCAGACAAGGACTGACATAGGCCGGCCGGCAAAGGTACAAGACCGATGCCAGCCGGCAGCAAAAGAACCAGAAGACTACACCTGCCCGGCTGCCGGCCTCATAGGCCGGCAGCCGGCCTCATAGGCCGGCTGCCGGGACAGGTACAGCACTAGAAGAAAATAGAATGGATGCCGGGATAAGAGTGTACACAACCCCCCAAGCCCGGCAACCGAAAGAGTGCATATAAGGAAGGGGAGAAACTTAATTCAGGCTTCCTTGACCAATGCCGTCCGGCTCTGCCGGCAGGCATGGATGAGGGACCAAGAGAGGTCCGGGCAGCACTCGAAAACATAAGACCCTTGCCGTCCAGCGTCTCTGCCGGCCGGCAATGGGCTTAGTCAATCCATATCCCAACCTATACTAGGTCCAGAAGTAGAATGACATATGGTACAGTAATACCCCTGCCGGCCAGCTCTGCCGGCCGGCAAGGTACAGTACAGTAATGGCTAGGCCATTACGGAGATAGAGGGGGAAGGGACAAGAGGGTCCTGCCAACCTTGCTTTAGTGACAGATCACCCGCAGCCAAGAACTCTGTCTTAGCCTAAGGGAGATCTAAGGGAAAGGGCCAGCGCAGTAGTATAATACCTGCCAGCTTCCAGAGCACCAAAGCAAGGAAGGCGTTGCAACTCCCAAGGGAAGATTTATCCTCCCCGAGAACAGCAACAGGACTTAGTCTGGTCGATCACACAAGAAGGAATCATAACTACAGAAACCTTCGACAGTGACCTAAGGGAGCTCAGCTCCCTTTGTAAGTGTTAGGTCAGCGAGGGAGACTCTGCCCCAAGCCAAACAACACGGACTCAGACTAAAAACTCTGTTGTTCTGTCCCTCTTTGAACCAGACTCTGCTGGAACAGGAAGGTACAGTAACACCCTAGTATAGTTTTATCGAAAATAAATTCGGAAAAAACCACTTAGGGATAAGCCCAAGGCTTAAACAGAGGGAAAGGGATTGCATACCTTCTCCGAAGAAAAGAAAGCAACCGGGGAGTATAATAAAGTATACTAAGGCTCCATAAGCAATTAGCCTAGGCACCAAGAGAATCGATTACCTAATTCACCGAAACTCTCACGTATACAATCTTGGAAATATTCCACACAGTCTAAAATGTATAAAATATAGCCTAAAGCTTCAATAAAATTTTAATTACACTCGGAAAAACCATAATCATGCATTAAGTACTAGGACCAAACGACTAGGCTACATGGCCTAGCGTAGGCCAGAATGGCGAATACTTCGCCAAATAATACTAAGCACGAAAGGAAATCCTATGTAAAGCTAAATAGCTAAATTTTATTAAGCAAAACAACCAGGAATGTCACTCTGACTAACTAATTTATACCTAGCGAGTGACAGTGTCCAGGACACCTCTGGTAGGCTACGGCTCTTGTATCAAAGATTAATCCTATTAATCACTCAAAATTTTACCAAGAGCCTACATTTATACATAACAGACACTATACTCAACTTATCAGAGGCCAACGAAGACGAAGAAGCCATGAAAAGCCGAATAAATCCAAGATTTGCGAGAAAAACAGGAAAAAACACCGAGTTGTTAAGCTACGCAAAAAGGAATACAGATGGCGCCAGGATTGGCGCCAGGCACGCATACGAATCGGGGGATAGGGAAGCCTTGGGAGCGGCTCCCCTTTTTCTTTCCCGAATTCGTATCTCGTCAATCTCCCTCCTACGAGACGAATCTCTGTTCAGGTCGTAGATTGCCATGTGACGTGTCTAGAATACGTCCTCTGATATGTCGCGATATCCCTTTCACGAGGGATACTCGCTCCAGGAGTTAGAATTCTGGTACCTTAAGGTAAATTCTCTGGGAATATCGCCGTAGTTGTAATATACCCTAGGAAGCTACCCTATAGGAACTTCCATCAGGACGACATGGCTTGAGCCCAAAAATATATATATATATATAGATATATATATACATACATATGTGTCTGTGTTTCTTTTTCAAGTAAAGCCCGCAAATCATTATCCTGCGAGAGGATGGCTTCCGAGAACATGATGGCAATGGTCACAGCCCATTCCCCTTTAAACCATACATTTTTATCAATGCCACTGTTAATGTTTCTGATTTGATGGAACAGATGGTCTGTAACTACAACATCTTCATTGGTGATAATTCAGTTTTTTTTACCGTCGTTGGTATTTATATATATATATATATATATATATATATATATATATATATATATATATATATAAACGGTGTTATTAATCTTAAGATATTTATTTTTCATTCATTAATTCTAATATATAGTTTAATTATTTCCTTATTTCCTTTCCTCACTGGGCTACTTTTCTTTGTTGGAGTCCTTGATCGTATAGCATCCTATTTTTCCAACTAGGGTTGTAGGTTAGCAAGTAATAATAATAAGGATAATTGAGATTCATCCAAGCATTTTCAATCGATTTACTCTCAACTTTACTAAATTATCTCCCAAGTAACTGATGTTTCTTTATCCTTAGTTTTTCCCCTTTACATTTCACTCATTTTTAATCCCATTCAGGTAACTTACTACACAGGCACTTAATTTACAGTCCATTAGAAATTCTATTCTCATTCAACACTCAGGCTTATTCTCCATTACATGCTTCGAAAAGGTTTAATTCAATGATGCCTTGACTCACATTCCAATCCTCGTACTACAAAGAATTAAATGTGGTTCACATGTTCTGTTGATATTTGGATCCCTATATTATTTAGTATACTTATACAAGTGCTTAGTGCAACCATCCATAATGTCATTAAAACTTAAAAGGCTCATAAGTACATGATGAGTGATTCAAAATCTTTGAAATATCTTTACCAAACTCTGATCAGATTATATCCTCATGATATAAGACGTACTGTAACCCTATGGATAAATACCCATAAACGCATATGAATATAACAATTAGAAATGTCTGCTATTGCAATCCGTTGACTAATTATGTCAGCGAAAAGTGTGTTTGAACATCTCGAAATTTTCTTGTGTTTTTAAAAAGATTGAATAATGGCTAAAAAGAAACACACATTCCTGGTAAGGAACCTGGGATTTTGTTATACACTATACCATGGCCTTCCACTATCTGGTACAGTTGCTTGGGGGTACACTCTGGTATGCTGCTCCATCTTATTTCTCTTCCTCTTGTCTGTTTTTGGTTTTTTGTTTTATTTTTGACATTTTTATAGTACATATAGGAAGGATCTCCTTTAATGTTGTTACTGTTCTTGAAATAATTAATTTTGATTATTTATACTTGTCTTGTAGTTTATTTATTTCCTTGTTTCCTTCCCTTACTAAGCTATTTTTCCGTGTGAGCCCTTGGGCTTATAGCATCTTGCTTTTCCAACTAGGGTTGTAGCCCAGCTTGTAATATTAATAATGATATTGATAATAGTAATAATAATATATTAATAATAATAATAATAATAATAATAATAATAATAATACAGATTTTTTTCAATATTCTGACGTCACCGCTGATCTTCTCTACCTAATTCGATGCGAACACTCAAGACCGGCATCATTGATCAGCCGTGTGTGTTTGTATATAGATGATTATACCAATGCGAGGTACAGCATTCTTAGAATATCCTCTCGCGGTAGAGAATCCAAATCGCCTCAATATTAAGAAGCGCTGCTCATTTCGCGCTGTCTGCTTTGGAAATTTAGCCATTTGTTGCCTAAGAGGAATAAGTTACGCTCGGGCGGACGTCAACCAAAGAGAGAAAAGGTGTTTGTTTGTTACCTGCCTGTGCAGGTAAATAAAGGAGGTTATTATTATTATTACTGTTATTGTTATTATTATTATTGTTATTATTATTATGTTATCTTTACAATTATTATTATTATTATTATTATTATTATTATTATTATTATTACTTGCTAAGCTACAACCCTAGTTGGAAAAGCAGGATGCTATAAGCCCAGGGGCTCCAACAGTGAAAATAGCTCAGTGAAGAAACGGAACAAGGAAAAAATAAAATATTTTAAGAAGAGCAACAATATTAAGATATCACTTTATAAACTATTAACTATTATTATTATTATTATTATTATTATTATTATTACTATTATTATTATTATTAGGGCTATTTTGGTTTCATTACAATTATTATTATTATTACTATTATTATTATTATTATTATTATTATTATTATTATTAGTGCTATTTTGGTTTCTCTACAATTGTTTTTATTGCTATTTTGGTATCTTTACAATTATTATTATTTTATTATTATTATTATTATTATTATTATTATTATTATTGTTATTTTTATTACCTTCGCCAAGGCAGTTGTAAGGAGGTTATGTTTTACCCCCTGTTTGTGTGTTTGTTTGTTTGTGTGTGTGTGTTTGTTTGTGAACAGCTTCCTGGCCACAATCTTAATCGTAGAGTATTGAAACATGCAGCGATTAACTGTTATGCAAAATGCTGTAAATGATTAAATTTTGGAAGCTGAAGGTTACGGTCAACTATAAGGTCTATAAATAACCTACCGCAGCGGAGGTCTGCACTACTGTGTGCCCCTCTAGTTGATATTGTTATTGCTATCCTGCTTTTCTAACTGTGGTTGTAAATTGAGTTCCTGTATATGATAAATGGCAAGTGTTTAGCTATATATATATATATATATATATATATATATATATATATATATATATATATATATATATATATAGATAGATAGATAGATAGATATATATATATATATATATATATATATATATATATATAGATATATATATGCATATATCTATATATATATATATACTGTATATATATGTATATATATATATATATATATATATATATATATATATATATATATATATATATATATATATATTTCCTTTCACGTGAACGGCATTGCCAAACGCATGTCTACTCGACCTCTCCCCGTTCCTCTGTTAGGGGGAGAGGGAATAGTTATACCCACGTAAGAGGGGTACCCCGATAGGTACACTTGAAAACCACAATCTATCACAAATTGCCGAAACTGCCGTATCGTAGTTAGGAAAGGAGAAAGGGGGGGGGTTTAATCTGTGTGCATATCTATCTAAATATTAACCGCCATTTTTGACGGATCGCGTACATTAGTAAGCGGAGACGCTCGTTCTAATCACATTGAGCACAATAGTGGATTATGAAATCGTCATATGATTTTCCAAAGTGAAATGGGAAGCTCGAAGCCTGTCATTCGAGAGGCTCGACTTTGAAGTAATGCGATCAGCCATACAAACAAGTTAATTACATGTTTCCGTCAATTAATAATAATTTTTTCCTGTCCCATAAAGGGTCGCAAAATGTCGTCAATAATGGAATTATGATTGTGACGGGCGTCAGTTCAAAATAGGGCAGGTTCGCATGTTGTTTATATGGAGATGAAGGGATCTCTAGACGTTTAGATAAACACCAAACAGTCAATGTAATTTGCTGCTGTTAAGTCTGGAGAGAGAGAGAGAGAGAGAGAGAGAGAGAGAGAGAGAGAGAGAGAGAGAGAGAGAGAGAGAGATTGTCGCTTCAGAAAAGTAAATAAGGTATCAACACCTCTCCCATCTTTTCCCGTTCCTCAGATGTCATCCCCCCCCCCTTTTGCTTAGCACTTCCACCTCCCTCCAAGCTACCCCCTCCCCCATCCCTCCAAATTACCCCCTCCCCTCCAGAGCTACCCCCTCCCTCCATTCCTCCCCCACCCAGCTTCAGAAAAGTAAATAAGGTATCAACACCTCTCCCATCTTTTCCCGTTCCTCAGATGGCCCCCCCCCCTTTGCTACCACTTCCACCTCCCTCCAAGCTACCCCCATCCCCCATCCCTCCAAACTACCCCCTCCCCCTCCAAAGCTACCCCCTCCCTCCATTCCTCCCCAACCCCCCAATCTCCCTCCATAGTCCCTAGAAGCCTGCAAGTTATTAAACTCAGGCAGCCAATTTTGAATAATTTGGAGTCAATCTTGCTGGGTGTAAACATCCTATCTACAGTGTGCGTCACTTGATTCCCCTCCCCCCCCCACTTCCCCCCCCCCCTCTCCTCCCCTCTAGGCTGGCGTTCGTGTGAATTCAGAGGCTGTTTTTTTTCTTTTTTACGTGTGCGCCGACTGTCGTGTACACACGTCTATGTACGTTTCCTCTGGTGCGATACT
>NC_090744.1:17263379-17268379 GCF_036898095.1 Palaemon carinicauda | reverse complement strand
GATACGATTTTAACATATTTTTAACATTTAGAAATTCAGGATGTGAATGTCATTAACTTGAATCATAGATCAGATTTTAACATATTTTTAACATTTAGAAATTCGGGATGTGAAAGTTATTATTTGGAGTCATAGATCCGATTTTAACATGTTTTTAACATTTAGAAATTCAGGATGTGAATGTCATTAACTTAAATCATAGATTCGATTTTAAAAAAATTTAACACATAGAAATTCGAGATGTGAAAGTGATTATTTTGAGTTATAGATCTGATTTTAACATATTTTTAACATTTAGAAATTCAGGATGTGAAAATCATTAACTTGAATCATAGATTTGATTTTAACATTTGTAAAACTTAGAAATTCAGGATGTGAAAGTCATTAACTTGAGTCATAGATCCGATTTTAACATGCTCTTAGCATCTAGAAATTCACAATGTGAAAGTCATTGACTTGAATTATTGATCCGATTTTAACATGTTTTTAGCATTTAGAAATTCAGGATGTGAAAGTCATTAACTTGAATCATAGATCCGATTTTAACATGCTTTTAACATCTAGAAATTCACAATGTGAAAGTCATTAGCTTGAATTATAGATCCGATTTTAACATATTTTTAACATTTAGAAATTCGGGATATGAGTCATTAACTTGAGTCATAGATCCGATTTTGACATGCTTTTAGCATCTAGAAATTCACAATGTGAACGTCATTAGCTTGAATTTGGCTATAGATTGAATAGTCGAGACTGGATACCTTCATGTTTAGAAATCAGTATCTGATAAGTTTATTCACTTCAATGTATATGAAAACTAAAATAATGAATATCTCAGGTCCGAGTGTGGGATATTTTTAACATTTAGAAATTCAGGAACTGATAAGTTCATTTACTTTATGTCTATATTAGAAGAAAAAAATCATGAACGTTTTGTTTGTCATTGTAGTGATATAATTTAGTTCTTTTATTCAAAGGTGTCTTGTTTTTTTACTGTAGAATCTATTTCAATGAAAGTGAAATATCTTATTATTATTATCCGTTGTGCCCCAATCCTTCAATAAATGGCTCTTAAGCCCATGGACCTTCTTTATGGTTAAGAATTTAAATCTTTTTTTATAAACAAAATTAAAATAATCGTTCTTATTATTATTATTATTATTATTATCATTATTATTATTATTATTATTATTATTATTATTAGCCAAGCTACAACCCCAGTTAGAAAAGCAAGATGCTATAAGCCCAACGGCTCCAATAGGGAAAAATAGCCCAGTGAGGAAAGGAAATAAGGAAATAAATAAATGATGAGAACAAGTTAACAATAAATCATTCTAAAACAGTAACAACGTCAAAACAGATATGTCCTATATAAACTATTAACAACGTCAAAAACAGATATGTCATATATAAACTATAAAAAGACTCATGTCAGCCTGGTCAACATAAAAACATTTGCTCCAACTTTGAACTTCTGAAGTTCTACTGATTCAACTACCCGATTAAGAAGATCATTCCACAACTTGGTAACAGCTGGAATAAAACTTCTAGAATACTGTGTAGTATTGAGCCTCATGACGGAGAAGGCCTGGTTCTGTGACACACAAATATTTTTTATTATCTTTTTGAATGTGTTTATGGTATGAAGTTATATGTAAAGGTGATTTTTAAAAATATTTTTCAAAAATATTTTTCTAAAGAATGAAAATTTCCATGACATATCTTAACTGAAGTCACCGGTCCCAGTGTTTGACCACCATCTCTCTCTCTCTCTCTCTCTCTCTCTCTCTCTCTCTCTCTCTCTCTCTCTCTCTCTCTCCCCTAATGTCACTGGAGCGTCTTGTCCATCTGAATAATATCTCCCCGGATATAACTTCTCTGGAAAGAGTGAATGAGAATAAAGTAGAAATAAGAATATGTGAGTGACAGGGAGCAGTCAAAGTTGGCTGTCGAGACTTGGCGCAACTTGGGGCGGCAACTTAGCGGAAGAAATATATTATAAGTTGTCGAATCGGGGAAGAATGAGAGAGTAGGGTGGGAGAGAAGAATGAGAGTGGGAGAGTAAGATGAGAATGAGAGTTGGAGAGTAAGATAAGAATGAGAGTTGGAGAGTAAGGTAAGAATGAGAGTTGGAGAGTAAGATAAGAATGAGTGGGAGAGTGAGATCAGAATGAGTGGGGGAGTTAGATCAGAATGAGTGGGAGAGGAAGCTAAGAGTGAGAAACATTGCGAGACTAAGATAACAAAGAGAGCGAGAGAGAGATATAAGAATGAGTGCGAGAGAGCGATGAGAATGAGAGTGGGAAAGTAAAATAAGAATGAGTGGGAGAGAGAGATAAGAATAAGAGTGGGAGAGTAAGATAAGAATGAGTGGGAGAGTGAGACCAGAATGAGTGGGAGAGTAAGACCAGAATGAGGGGGAGAGGAAGCTAAGAGTGAGAGACATTGCGAGACTAAGATAACAAAGAGAGCGAGAGAGACATAAGAATGAGAGGAAGAGTGGTAAAGTAAGATAAGAGTGGGAGTGGGAGAGTAAGATAAGAATGAGAGTGGGAGAGTAAGATAAGAATTAGAGAGAGAAAGAGTATAAGAAAGAGTGTATAAGACTAAGAGAAGAATGTGAGAGGAGAAGAATGAGAGGGGGAGTAGGAAAGGAAGAAAAGAATGAGTGGGAGATAGGAAGAGATAGATAAGGAAAAAAGAGTAGGAAAAGAATGAGAAGGAGATAGGAAGAGATAGACAAGGAAGAAAGAGTAGGAAAAGAATGAGAGGGAGATAGGAAGAGATAGACAAGGAAGAAAGAGTAGGAAATTAATGAGAGGGAGATAGGAAGAGATAGACAAGGAAGAAAGAGTAGGAAAAGAATGAGAGGGAGATTAAAATAAGGATGAGAGTAAAGTAACAATATGAGAGAGAGAGAGAGAGAGAGAGAGAGAGAGAGAGAGAGAGAGAGAGAGAGAGAGAGAGAGAGAGAGAGAGAATGGTAAAACCAGCAACTTGGACCGTGCATGACTTTCAAATGAGAGTGTGGTCGTAAAGTTGCCTTAATGTGGGTGATTTTAGCAAGTGTGTGTTGCTGATATGAACAAAGAGGAGCGAGACAGTGTTATTCCACATAGTTCATAAAGCCCATATTATTTTTTTCGGGTCTGCGAGGAACACATGGAAGAGGAGGGATTTTGGGAACGTGGACTACAGAGTTTTTTTTTTTTTTTTTTTTTATGATGTCCTGATGATTATTCTTGAAGAGAAAGAATTTTGGTGGTTGTATCAAGTTTTTCTTTTTTAATATTCAATTAGTATTTGGTATAAGTTAATTTTCCAGTGATAAACTGTGTTTCAATTTAATAAATTTATTTATTTGTTGGGTACAAAACTGATTGAAGAAAATTTCAAGAAATCGCATAGAGTTGTTTTGTTATGTACCAATGATGACTGAGGAGAAAGAATTTTGATGCTTAAAGTTTTCTTTCCTATTTAATATTTAATTCTTATATAATTTAATTTTCCAGTGAAATACTATTTTTTTCATTTAACATTTTTTCTTTTTTGTTCGGTACAAAATTGATGGTTGGAACTAATCTCAAGAAATCGCATCGAGTACAGTTTTGTGATGTTTTATTGATGACAGGAGAAAGAATTTTGATGCTTAAAGTTTTCTTTTCTATTCAATATTTAATTCACATACAAGTTAATTTTCCAGTGAAGCACTGGTTTTCCATTTAATAAACTTTTTTTTTTTTTTTTTTTTTTTTTTTTTTTTTTTTTTTTTGTACGTGTGTGTGTGTCTATGTCTGTGTACGAAATTGATAGTCAGGAGAAGTTCTCAAGAAATTGCACGCAACACGAAACGGGACTATTCCCACGCTTGGTGTGCGAAGTTCCTCTGTGCTATCTTTATTCATCCAAGGCGTTTTAGGAGGTGTTCTGTTTAGACCGAAAGCCGAAATAGAGAACCACATCACGAAGGAGACCAGTTTCCCAGGCTACCAACCTCCCATTGTAATCAGGGTCCCTGGAAGTTCAGACAGACTCGCAGCGAATGTTTTAATGTTGAACAGGCTGACTTGTCTCTGTTCATAGTTTAAATATGGCATAATTATTTTAACGTTACTCATCTCAAGATATTTTCTATTCTTTATTCATTTCTTATATATATATATTTATATATATATATATATATATAAATATGTATATATATATACTGTATATATATATATATATATATATATATATATATATATATATATATATATGTATATGTATATTTTATTTATATCCTTATTTCCTTTCATCACCATGGTCTTCCACTGTCTTGGGTTAGAGTTCTCTTGCTTGAGGGTACACTGGGGCACACTATTCTGTCTAATTTATCTTCCTCTTGTTTTGTTAAAGTATTTTTAGTTTATATGGGAATTATTTATTTTAATGTTGTCACTGTCCTTAATATATTTTATTTTTCCTTGTTTCCTTTCCTCACTGGGCTATTTTCCCTGTTGGGGCTCCCGGGCTTATAGCTTTCTGCTTTTCCAACTAGGGCTGTAGCTTAGCAATTAATAATAATAATGATAATAATAATAATAATAATAATAATAATAATAATTTACTTACAAATAATGGGAACCTACGAAGAGAGGTAACACCATCAGGGTATGGCCAGTTTCATGGTGCCATTCAACGGCTTTAAACCTTTTGACCATCATGAAAATGTTACTTCAGTTTTAGAAGTCGAGTATACTTAAGCATAAATTAAACTACTTTTATACACCGCTATTTTTCCTTGTTGGGAGCCCTTCGGCTTGTAGCATCCTGCTTTTCCATCTAGGGTTGTGGTTTAGCTATATAGTAATGATTATAATAATGATGATATTGTAAAGTGTATGACCCGACAGTTTGGGGGATGGTTGAGCTCTAGAAAGACAGGGCTTGACTTACTGTGTTGATTTGAAATTGATATGCTAGAAGTTTGATGTGTAAACAGGTTTATCTTATTTTGGGGA
>NC_090744.1:17258379-17260879 GCF_036898095.1 Palaemon carinicauda | reverse complement strand
ATGATTCTGGAATCAGAAAGTTTATTAGAACAACCCTTTTTAGTTTTTTTTTTTTCGATTCAATATTTTTAATATTTTAATTTTTCTATTTTAATACTTCTACTATTACACTACGATTACACATACTTCTTGTCAATGTAGTATGTTCGAGCTTTTGCTATTATTAATGTTATTACTAGATAAGCTACAAACCTAGTTGGAAAAGTAGGATACTTGAGGCCCAAGGGCTCCAACAGGGAAAATAACCTAGTGACGAATGAAAATAGGGAAGTAGATAGAATAGTGTGCCTGAGTGTACCCTCAAGGCAAGAAAACTCTAACCCATGTGGAAGACCATGATACAGAGGCTATAACACTGTCCAAGGCAAGAGAACAATGGTTTGGTTTTAAGTGACCATCTCCTAGAGGATATGCTTACCATAGCTAGATAGTCTCTTCTACCCTTACCAAAGGGAAAGTGGCCAGTGAACATTAATCCCTTGAATGAAAAAGAATTGTTCGATTATCTTAATGTTGTCAGATGTATGAGGAAAGAGGAGATTGTGTAAAGAATAGGCCAGACTATTCAATATATGTATAGGTAAAGGAATAATTAGCCTTAACAAGAGAGGGATCCAATGTAATACTATCTGGCCAGTCAATGGATCCAATAACACACTAGCGGTGGTATCTCAATGGGTGGTTCGTGTCATTAGCCAGACAACTACCTATTATTGCAGAATTAATGTTTTCAGTGTGTTTTAACATTTATGTAATGTCCAGGTGGTAATGTCTTCTATTCATTTGATATTTCAAATCCATGAGGCTAATTCAAAAGTAAGAGGAATATAATTTTTCAAAGTTGTTCACTCCAAAGTAGGTAATTTATTACAATTTCTATGGAGATGGGCATTCCAGTCTTAGGACGTTGATTTGCGTTGTGTTAACTGTATTTGTCGTTTAATAACGAGGCCAGTGAATGATTAACGGAAAAGATGATCCCTTCGGGTTTCTTAAAATTTAACTCATTAGCAAAGATCAATTTTACAGGCTGACAATTTACTCATGGTCTTCATTTTAATGTTGTTACTATTCTTAAAATATTTTATTTTTCCTTATTTCCTTTCCTCACTGGGCTATTTTCCCTGTTGGAGCCCCTGGGCTTCTAGCATCCTGCTTTTCCAACTAGGGTTGTAGCTTAGCATTTTATAATAATAATAATATAGAGCAATCCCAGTTTGAGAGAATGAAACCAAAGGAATACTCTTGAGGCCTAAAAAAAAAAAATACTACAGGTGTTGACTGCCTCTGTTGGTATCAGACTTTCTGCGAAATACATACATACATACATACATACATACATACATATACCAAGGCACTTCCCCCCAATTTTGGGGGGTAGCCGACATCAACAAATAAAAACAAAAACAAAAAAGGGGACCTCTACTCTCTACGTTCCTCCCAGCCTGACAAGGGACTCAACCGAGTTCAGCTGGTACTGCTAGGGTGCCACAGCCCACCCTCCCCCGTTATCCACCACAGATGAAGCTTCATAATGCTGAATCCCCTACTGCTGCTACCTCTGCTGTCATCTAAGGCATCGGAGGAAGCAGCAGGGCCTACCGGAACTGCGTCACAATCGCTCGCCATTCATTCCTATTTCTAGCACGCTCTCTTGCCTCTCTCACATCTATCCTCCTATCACCCAGAGCTTCCTTCACTCCCTTTCTGCGAAATAACTCTAAGTAATTATGTTTTACACGAATAGTAGATGCAAATGAAACCAATGTTTACAGTCATATAATTTACTATTGGTTTTCTGTAGAACAATCATAGTTATGATATAATAAAAAACACAGAAATGCTCTTGAGGCATCCAAAAACTACCAGTTTGGAGGGCGTCTATTTGTTTCAGAATTTTTACAGAGAAATACCAAGAATAGTAAATGGATTTGTCACTTGTGCTTTCTTAGACTTAACCCTAGTCTTGGGTAGTGCCATAGCCCATGTAATTTACCATGATCTCCCACTGTTTTCGGGGTAGAGATCTAGTGCTTGAGGGTATACTCCGGCACAGATCTATCTGTTTTCTAGTTTCGTTTCCTCACTGGGCTTTTTTCCCTCTTGGGGCCCTCGGGATTATATATAGCATCTTGCTTTTTCAACTAGGATTATAACTTCGCAAGTAATAATAATCGATTTTTTGTAGGGCTGTCTTTGAATCATGTTTATGACCTTGACAAAGTGAATGAAAAATTCCTTTGAAATTGGATACCTATAACTCGCCCTTCAGAAAATAAACTATACAATATATAAAAAAAAAAACTCAATATAAAATAATTGTCCCATTGTCCTCTGAGTAAGTTCTATTTCTCACATTATTTTATAAGAATTACCCACCAAACTGTTTTCCCTTGCAAGTCACCTAGCATAAATTGGGTGGCGTGTTCCCACTGCACCTATAGAGATTGTCATTTTGGCGATTTCCCACGACTTTTGAACCCCTAAACTCTTCTCATCC
>NC_090744.1:17230879-17253379 GCF_036898095.1 Palaemon carinicauda | reverse complement strand
GTCCGTAGCCATGTAGGCCTGGGTCTTCTAATTATTCTATTTTTAAATTATATTTTCTAGAGGGAGCGTGAAAGGATAGCAAGGTTTATGGAGATAGCGGACAAACTATTCTATATATATATATATATATATATATATGTGTGTGTGTGTGTGTGTGTGTGTGTGTGTGTGCATATTTATATATATGAACTAGAAAAGCACTCTGAGAGTGCAAACCTCCGCCACGGCAGGTTATATCTCGAAAGCAGCTTGCCTTTCCCAGAATCAATTTAGACCGAAAGCGTATTTGAAGTCCGTATGACAACCATGGACAAACTTGGGATTAAGGTTAGGCTTAATTCGGTCGACCTTTTCTTCGACCTTGATCTTTGACCCGGGAGCTTCAAAATTTAATCAATTCCAGTCTCAACATAATTAATTCCTAAAAGTTTCTCTACTCTATAAATAAAATTGTGGTCAGGAAGTTGTTCACAAACAGACAAACATAACCTCCTCCCAACTTCCTTAGGGGAAGTAATAATATACTTTTTTTTCAAATTGGCCTCAAAGAATAATTAAATATCTTTTATGTCTTATTCTTTGAGCACATTGCCACAGTATATTATTCTTAATGTTCTTGACTTATAGACAATATAGATAGTTTTTCTCTTACTGTTTTCCCATAGTCTATAATTCAGTAATATAGATTTCCTACAGCTATTCTTGAGTCAGATGGTAAACATATTACTTACTTTTACTTTGATGGCTGCTTTTCCGGTCCCATACAGCAGGGGAACCCCACTCTCTACAGGACCCCCAACGTCGTCTTACCTTATTCGTTCAGAGTATTTAACGTTTCATGTCTCGTGTTCTTCATTTACTGTTAAATCGTCACTGTCAAAAGACTCATGAAATAAGAAAGCCTTTAGTTTCCTCTTGAAAGCCTTAATGTCTTCAATCATTCGGATGTCTCGTGGGAGCTTATTATATAGTCTCGGGGCCTCATATTTAAAGGCTCTAGGTCTAGAGCCTAAAGTAGACATATATCTAGTATCATTTTTAATATAATTGTGTATATTCTTATTATTATTGGCTAATAAACAATATATATAAATTTTTACTGTTTTGCAATAGTCTATATTTTCCTTCTGTAGATTTTCTATTGCTATTCTTGAATTGATTTAATCTCTGATCGTAAACATATTAATTTTTGGTTCTAATATAATTGTATATATTTTTACTGTTGTTAGTAAACAATATCTATGATTTTTTTTCAATGTTTTACAAATATATAAATTTTAATTTGAATATAATTGTTTACTTTAAAGTTGTTTGAGCAGTTGGTCTTTGATTCTCCATCATCATAATCCTCCCCACGACATGCTGTTTAATGTGATTACCACATTTGCATTATTATTATTTCAAACTTCCAACCCCAAATAGAAATGAAAGCGGAAGCGGGAACAAGATTAACCCCAGAGAAAAAAAAACTTAAATGAAGGGACAGTTACTTTGTCATCACAAAGAGAAATCATTTATGAATTAAATCCACAATGATATGAGGTTTTGTTATTGTTGTTGTTGTTGTTTGTTTGATGTAACTCAATACTGTAAAGCATTACAAGTTAAAATGGTCGAGTATTATGGATTCAGGTCAATGGAATATATTGTTTAATGTAGTTTCCATTTGAGAATGTTTTTAAATATGATAAAATCTGAACTAGAATTCTAAACATTTATGATGAGGTTATTTCGTTCACATGTTCATATAGATATTTTAATAGATTAATGCCCTTTATGACATTAGTGGAAATATATAAATGCTTTATGGTAAACTAGTGTACGCTACCTGTCAAAAATGAGGGCTTAATGTTTAGATAGCTATGCACACCCGCACACGCACCCTCCTTTCTCACCAGGGTATGAATACTCTCTCTTTCCCTACCTGAGGGACAGGGAGAGTTGAGCGTAACCCGAAAGATATATATATATATATATATATATATAGCAAGACACTAGCTCTTTATTATGCAGCCTCCTGGCTAGGACAGTGGTAACGTGTTTGTCTAGCAGTCCCATGGTGGCAGATCGGTCCCAGCCCAGGACCATGAGTTTAAGCTGTTTACTGGGGAGGCCACTGCTCTGGTTGGGCACCACATTGAGGCGTTGGGCTTACCAGGCTGACGTCCTGTTGAGCGTCTATTCTGATGAAACGAACTGGAACCAGACAGGTAGAACAGGGAGGTGTCATTCTTAAAAAATTCTGGCGCTATCCTGGTCCTTTGGGGGTGATGATCATATCACCCTTGATATTGGCTCTGGCAGTCATCTTGCTTCCTGGGTTGACCGTTGCAGTAGCAGATACTGCTGCATAGGAAGGTGCTCCTTCGACTGCTGCATAGGTAGGTGCTCCTTCAACTGCTGCATAGGAAGGTGCTCCTTCGACTGCTGCATAGGAAGGTGCTCCTTCGGCTGCTGCATAGGAAGGTGCTCCTTCGACTGCTGCATAGGAAGGTGCTCCTTCGACTGCTGCATAGGAAGGTGCTCCTTCGACAGCTGGCAATTTGAATCTTTGACAGCTGCTTAGGATTCGTTGTAGAAGAACGTGGCCCTGGGAGTAGGCTCTACAGCAGATGTGAGAGTGGCAGTGGCCTCGGCTAGCACACTCTGTCTCTTATATATGGGATCTTATTAGGTATTTTTTAAGGATTATAATGGATTTTGCTACCAGCTTTTATATCTGATAATCATATGAATCTGAATAACTTTCTCAGAAAAAAGCTAAGTAAATCCTTTTGCAAACATACATACACATACACAAACACAAACACACACACACTCATATATATATATAATATATGTATATATATATATATATATATATATATAATACATATATGTATATATGCACTGTATATATATATATATCTAAATATGTGTATATATAAATATGTATATATATGTATATATAAATATGTATATATAATATATATATATATATATATATATATATATGTATGTATGTATATGTATTTCCTTTAACCCTCAACCCTCAACCTTTAAAACTGAAGTAATCAGTTAAGAAAGACGTCCTGAGAAGGTTAGGAAAAGATGTTCAATTTAATTGTGTCGAGAAGCGTAACGGTTTTGAATAAATTAAAAGCAGGTTAATGAAATAATGACGTTTGTATTAAAAGCCTGATTAGCAAGGGATCGCAATTGAAGGGTTTGCTTGAAGAAATCACAAAGACTTTTGTTAGTCTATAAGATATATTATGAATTTATTTTACGATAATCTTGATAGACAATATTTGATAAAGATCTATTAGTTTATATTAATAGCACTTCTGCAAGAGCTCGGTGGTCTTTAATATTTTAGTAAAACTTTGAAGTATGAATATGTAATGCATTGTCAGTGTGCCTCAATTTGCTGCTTGAATATTCGTCATCAAGATAACTTGAAAGGTATATGTATTTTTATTATTATTATTATTATTATTATCATTATTGCTATTTTGGTTTCCTTACAATTATTATTATTATTATTACTATTATTATTATTACTATTTTTATTATTATTACTATTATTATTATTACTATTTTTATTATTATTATCATTATTTTGGCTATTTTGGTTTCATTACAATTATTATTAGTATTGTTATTATTATTATTATTATTATTGCTATTTTGGTTTCTTTACAATTATTATTATTATTAGTATTATTATTATTACCTCCGCCAACGAAGTTGGAAGGATGTTAGGTTTTCCCCCTGTTTGTGTGTGTGTTTTTGGTTTGTGAACAGCTTCCTGGCCACCATTTTAATCGAAATGAAACTTGAAGGGATTGACTGTTATGTAAAAAGCTGGATATTAATAAATTTTGGAAAGTCAAGGTCATGGTCAATCAAAATGTCCAATTCACGTAACCAGAGAAAAGGATCCATTGTAGTGCTGTCTGGCCAGTCAAAGGACTCCATAACTCTCTAGCGGTAGTATCCCAATGAATGGCTGGTGTCCTGGCCAACCTACTACCAGTTCGCTTAAATGAAAGGGAAAGGGTAGTTTCAGAAATTTATTTCTTAGTTTTGAGCCAGTACTGGAGAAGGTACAGGGGGACACAGAAATTCCTGTCACACCACCCTCTGAGGAAATGCACCCTGTCACATCCTTACTGTCCGGAGAGTTCCTGTGTGTAGTTTATATAGGAGATATTTATCTTAATGTTACTCTTCTTAAAATATTTTATTTTTCCTTGTTTCCTTTCCTCACTGGGCTATTTTCAATGTTGGAGCCCCTGGGCTTACAGCATCCTGCTTTTCCAACCAGGGTTATAGCTTAGAAAGTGATAATAATGATAATAATAATAATAATAATAATAATAATAATAATTATTATTATTATTTTTAAATCTGATTGAAAGTAATTGGAGTTATCTTAGGATCAATGAATATTTTAAGGGTAGAAGAAACTCTTATCTATAGTAAGTAGCTTTTCTAGAAGGCCACTCCCAATTTAAACCATTGTTCTCTAGTCTTGGGTAGGGCCATAGGCTCTGCACCATGGTCTCCCACTGTGTTGGGTTAGAGTTCTCTTGTTTGAGGGTACATTCAGGCACAATATTCTTTCTGTTTCCTTTTTCACTTTCCTCACTGTGCTATTTAATCTGTTGGAGCCCATAGACATCTAGCTTTTCCAACTATGGTTGTTTCTTAGCAAGCAATAAGAATAATAATATGAATATTAATATATTTTAGGAACTATTGACCAGGTGTTCAGTACAGTAATACAGTTTTTTTTAGGAACAATCTCTACGCCAATTTCTATTAACGTACTTACTGTAGATTCACCAGAACATATTTTAGTAAAAAAGAAATTTTGAAGGAATTATTACTTGAATTGATTTCATAATATAGTACCATAATATCTCTCTCTCTCATTCTCTCTCTCTCTCTATCTCTCTCTCTCTCTCTCTCTCTCTCTCTCTCTCTCTCTCTAAAAGTAAAAAATGAATTTTTAAAGCATTTATTACTTAAATTGATTGCATATGATACCCCATATATATATATATATATATATACATATATATATATATATATATACATACATATATATATATATATATATATATATATATATATATATATATATATATATATATCTAAAAATTTATTACTTAAATTGATTTTGTAATATGGTACCGCAATATCTCTCTCTCTCTCTCTCTCTCTCTCTCTCTCTCCCACCACATGTTTTTGCTCCCATTTCCTCGGAACATGAATGCCTATATTAACAAGACCGTCGCATAATCGAAGTTTGATTGAGAGTTGTTTGTCGCAGGGCTGAGAGAGAGAGAGAGAGAGAGAGAGAGAGAGAGAGAGAGAGAGAGCATCCTTTCCAGACGGAGCCTTCCGCTTGATTATCTCCTCATTTACATGTTTGATAAGTCTCATTATTAGCTCATTGGGAATTCCAGTTCAAGGTTTTGTTGCATTCCTTTGAAACAATGAGCGAGGGAGCCGATGGCGTCGGCCGTTTCAGTTGTGTGCCGCCGGAGATGTCTTGTGTTGAGTTTTTTTTTTTTTTTTTTTGTCTTTTTTTCCTGTCTTTTCTTCAATTTCCTTCCTGATGGAGAGTTGATTGGGAGAAGAAGAAGAAGAAGAAGAAGAAGGTGGAGGAGACTAAGAAGAAAAAGAAGAAGAAGGTGAAGGAGACTAAGAAGAAGAAGAAGAAGAAGGTGGATGAGAATAAGAAGGGGGAGGAAAAGAAGATGAAAGTGGAGGAGAAGAATAATAATAATAAGAAGAAGAAGAAAAAGAAGAAGAAGAAGAAGAAGAAGAAGAAGAAGAAGAAGAAGGAGGCGGAGGACAAGAAGAAGAAGAAGGAGAAGAAGAGGAGGAGGAGGAGGAGAAAAACTGAAAGTATGAGAAGACGAGCAAGTGGAAAGACGGTCGTGGGAAATTCGATATTCTTGTCTTTGCAACATTTTTTGGGGAAATCAAATTCGGGGAAATACTTTAAAGTTTTGTGTCGATTGAAATTCTTTCGTTTATTCAAAGACCGGTATTTTTATTATTGTAAATTTACGGGGCTAGAATAATTACTAATAATTACTAATAAAACTTTATATATACATTACGTTACTTTGTCATTGCATAAACGAGTTATGAGGGTATATAGATTTCGCCTTGATAATAGCAGCAACTTTATATTTAGTTCAAATGGTTTTTGTTTCTGAAGTTAGCGTGTTCTCAAAAATCTTCCCTCCCTTTATATAAATATTACATAGAGACAGTTGTATATAGACATATGCATGTCCAGAGATTACTAGTTTTTTTTTAGAATTCTCTGTTTGTTGGTTTCTATGTAAGCAATTTACGGAAAAACTACTTGACTGATTTATTTATAATTTTTAGGAGAGATACACTGTGACGTGCAATAGGCCCCATTAAAATTTGAAACTCTTAAGGTCAAGGTCACGGACTCGGAAGGTCAAATTGGATTGTTTACTATAGCTCCGCCAAAAATTATCCGATTTACTTGAAACCAAGACCAAAGTTATCCTTTCCCAGTGCTGAAAATATAATTATGTATATCAAAATAAGGAAACTGTATAGGTTCGAAGATTGTTAGATTCAAAGTATAGGGTGGAGGGTCGAATTTTCAAGGTATAACTTTCAAACGAGTGTAGATACACACTTGTATTATTTTATTTTTTATCTATTATTAGGAAATACACATTTACAATTACAATTTATAATGTATATACATAATAGTATATTTACATGTGTACTGTATTTACATTTGCAATTTATTTGCAGATGAAAAACCACACATGGGATATAAAATAAAATTATGGCATTCAAACCTTGTGACCTTGAAACTCCAAATTCAACATAACCTGATGTCAGCTAGTTCAGACTCACGCTTGTATACTATTATTGACAGTTACTGCAACTCTATAAAACATTTGAAGCAATGGTAGTGTTTATATATATATATATATATATATATATACACATACGAGGGGCGAGGTATGCCGTGCGAAACCCAGGTTGTTGTTGATATTCTGAAGTGATATTTAAATATTTCTTTTACATTTGTATTTTTTTTCCTAGGGTAGGTTAAGGGTAATTCTTAAATACTGCCAAGATCCTTGTAAACAAATATATATTTTTATACTATAATTCATAATTTTTATACTAAAGGAGTCATCAGAAATGCCGAGGTTTTCAAAGGGCATTTTGTCGAGGAATTGCATAAAAAATCAATTGGCGAGTTTTTCAAAGGGTATTTTGTCGAGAAATTGCATAAAAAATCCATTGCCGAGTTTTTCAAAGGGTATTTTGTATAGCAATTGCATAAAAAATACATTGCCGTGATTTTCAAAGGGTATTTTGTCGAGAAATTACATAAAAAATCCATTGCCTTGATTTTCAAAGGGTATTTTGTAGAGCAATGTCGAGAAATTGCATAATAAAAATCCATTGCCGAGTTTTTCACAGGGTATTTTGTCGAGCAATTGCATAAAAATCCACTGCCGAGTTTTTCAAAGAGTATTTTGTCGAGAAATTGCATAAACAATCCAATGCAGAGTTTTTCAAAGGGTATTTTGTAGAGCAATGTCGAGAAATTGCCTAAAAAAATTCATTGCCGAGTTTTTAAAGGGTATTTTGTCGAGAAATTGCATAAAAAATTCCATGCTAAGTTTTCATAAAAAATCCATTGGCGAGTTTTTCAAAGGAATTTTGTCGAGAAATAACAAAAAAATTGTCTAAGACATTATTCCTCCTACATCATCTATCCTTGTCAGATTTTGCACGATGTTCTGAAACCTAATCTATTATTCTTTTTGATATCCTGTCATTAATTCTTCTTTTGAGTCACACTATGCATGTTAATTCATTCTCTTCTCTCATTCTCCTTAGCCTATGTAAGGTTCTACACTTCGAATCCAACATGTCTTTTTGTACAGTATTGTGCAATTTCCTGTTTTTATTTCATCCGAACGCGCTCGTGTGTTTGTGTGTTCAGACTAAGCTGTTCGCGCAACAATACTGCAAGATTAAAGGCTTCATTGTCAGTGCTAAAAATATTGGCATAAATATTAATGCCAGGTATTGTAAGCGTTTGACGGTGTGGCGATAGTGTTACCGAGATGCGCTTTGTCTCCTTTTGAACAGACGGGGAAAGAAAACTTCAATGGAATTATACGTCTTTTTTTTATGTCTTTCTTTCTTTTGAATTGTCTTTGTCTACATCGCCTGTACAATGAAAGGTTTCTACCACGTTTGATTTTATCCTTTCGTTCAATTTTGTTCTTTTCTTATCTTTCATGGGTTGCGGTTTTTATTCTCTCGAATACTTCTCTTGGGATAAGATTTTTATTTTTTGTTTATTTTATGTGTGTATGCCTATTTTCATTAGGGAAAATACTAAGGATTTATTATATCTAGATTTTTCTTTGGTTACAAGTTCATTGAATATTGATCATATAAATACTAGTATTTGTTTTTATTAGAAATTAACTCTATTTTTCATCTCTGCCGAGTTCTTTGGATATTCAATGATATAAATATTAGTATTTGTTTGTTTGTTGTCATTGATTTGGTATAATTATCCTATAAAGCTCTACATCCAATATTATTATGATCATTTTCTTTTTTAAAAAATCTCTTTTCAATACAAAAATTCCGTCAAGATTAAAAGTTTTTGAAAAGCCGTTTACATCAAGCTATTTTTAATCACAATTTCATTTTATAATTTTGGATTTGAGAAAGCTTAAAACGTTTTATTATTTTCTTAAAAAGAAACGTTTATCTTTTTTACGGCAAACACATAGGTAACATTAGAAAAAAAATGAAAAATAATTTAGGCTATATTAAGATGTTAATAATAACTAGCCATAACGTACCTAATCACAAAGAAACATTTACTATTAATTGAAAAAAAGATAAGCATCAATTCTGCTATTATATAGAGTGATATACTTGTAGAGTGATATACTCGTAGAGTGACATACTTGTAGAGTGATATACTCGTAGAGTGACATACTCGTAGAATGATATACTCGTAGAGTGATATACTCGTAGAATGATATACTTGTCGAGTGATATAATCGTAGAGTGACATACACGTAGAGTGACATACTCGTAGAATGATATAGGCTACTCGTAGAATGATATAATCGTAGAGTGACACACTCGTAGACTGATATACTCGTAGAGTGACATACTCGTAGAGTGATATACTCGTAGAGTGACATACTCGTAGAGTGATATACTCGTAGAGTGACATACTCGTAGAATGATATAGGCTACTCGTAGAATGATATAATCGTAGAGTGACATACTCGTAGAGTGATATACTCGTAGAATGATATACTCGTAGAGTGACATACTCGTAGAATGACATACTCGTAGAATGATATACTCGTAGAGTGATATACTAATAGAGTGACATACTCGTAGAGTGACATACTCGTAGAGTGACGTACTCGTAGAATGATATACTCGTAGAGTGACATACTCGTAGAATGATATACTCGTAGAGTGATATCTACATCAAGATGCATGCCAGTCCCAATATGACTGCTGTCATTATATTCCTTTAAAATAATCTAATCATTATTCACATGAATTGAACGATGATACCTTATTTTTAGAAAATTAGAATTTGAAGCCTGTATAAGAGATAAGACATCATTATACAATCCTCTTTTACTTATATATGGGTACAGATTTGAGATGTTAAGTTCCCTAATATCCATTCTGTATGAGGTATAATCTCTCTCTCTCTCTCTCTCTCTCTCTCTCTCTCTCTCTCTCAGTACTTCACTAATCTCAGTAATAATACGAAGTAATCTTTGATAACATTAGACTCGCCCAGAAATTTTCCATTTGACAATAGTCAGCGGTTTAATATCTCTCTCTCTCTCTCTCTCTCTCTCTCTCTCTCTCTCTCTCTCTCTCTGAATTTCTTAGCACTTAACCAATGTCAATAACACTAAATAATCTATGATAACATTACCGAGTCTCTCTCTCTCTCTCTCTCTCTCTCTCTGTTGTTGCATTACTATAGCACCCTATAATTTCAATTGTTTTTATCCACTTACACCTTTTCCGCTCCAGAGCACGTGCCTGTACGCCAGTGACCCATGGTAACCTCAGGCCTCCCCCCCCTTCCTCCCCCCCCTCCTCTCTCTCTCTCTCTCTCCCCCCCCACCAACCTGTAGGTTAACGGCTCCATCTTCCAACAAAAATAATACCTAAAATAAAACTTGAACCAAAACGTGCAGATGGTAAACTTGATCAACCGGATTTTGGGCGACCTGTCAGACCGGGTCTTCCGGTCCAGACCACTCTGGGCTTTGTTGCGGGATGAGAAGAGAAACCGAAAGGAGGAGGAGGATGTAACACGAAGCAATACCTGAGATCTCTCCCCCTCGGCTGCTAGAAACGGTATATAGATAGATAGTCACATATATTTTTTTGACCATTTTCGCCAGAAACATCAAATACAATATTGTAAAATTACAAGACGGTCCAAATACTTATTTTCTATTTCACAAGCCACATTTAAAAAAAAAAAAAAAAACACCGTATATCGGTTAAGATGAACTAACGTTCCGAGGCCGGTTAGGGCAAGTTTTATTTGTGTGTGCGTGGTAATACACAGCCACGCCCAAGGAATAAAATACTTTAGATTCTTTAGATTTTATAAAAGGTTGGCCTGCTGCTTCGGCTACTGTCCAGGGTAGGATTGCATGATTATAATCAATATTGACTAAAGATTTTTTTTTTTTTTTTTTTTTTTTTTTTTTTTTTTTTTTTTTTTAAGTGTTCTAATGGAAACATCCCTGTCTTGCGATCTGCTGGACTGGGGTTCTTGACATGCTTAAGCTCGATGGTTTCATGTAGTGTGTGCAACCTCACTATCCTTGTTAGCTAAGGATATGGTGTTTGATGGCGCATAGGTCTGCCTGGTGAGTCATCAGTAATCATTGCTTGGCCCTCCATGATCCTACTTGGGGTGCTGGTCATCTGTATATATGGCCAGTCTCTAGGTCATTATCCCTCTAGGGCATTGTCATTGTCCATTGCCTCTGCCATTCATGAGAGATTTTTAATCCCTTTGGAATAACCATATATATTCTTTTATTATCCAGAAGAGCGCTCAGTAGAGAGCATACCTCCGCCATGTCAGCTTACTTCTCGAGGTTATTGTTAATTCGGTTGATATTTTGCTCGATATTACCCTTGACCTTTGACCTAGGACTTTAAATTGAGTCTCTTATACGTCTCAACTCAACAATTAATTCCTGAACGTTTCACTACTCTTTTGAGTAATGTTTTCACGTTAATTTTTTTTTTTTAGTTCCATTCATATATTTGGCAACGTGGGCATGGCCATGCTGTTTATATCTGTCTTTCTTGATATTTTTAATGTTTATGATTTCTTAATCATATATTTACCTCTTCCATTTTATTTCCTTCGTTTTAAACAAAATATCTAGGTGTGTCATAATGCTAATAATACTTATTATGAAAATGATTATGTTGGTAATGCTGGTAACGATAGCATTTATTTTTTATATTATATATATATATACATATATATAAAATATATATACATATATATATATCTATATATATATCTATATGTATATATATATATATATATATACATATATATATAAAATATATATACATATATATATATATCTATATATATATATATATCTATATGTATATATATATATATATATATATATATATATATATATATATATATATATATATCGCTACCTCATTGCAAGAGGGTCGTAACCCCAAATTCCTGATTTTTCAGGAGACACATTTGAAAGTTGCCAAGTCCTATGAATTTGATCATGTTTCACAATCTTCTTAGTGCCATCTCTCGGCCGCTAATTTACCTAGATTTACGACTCTTTCACCAAAAGATGCAGAATCAATTCGGCAATCTTGTACACCATATAACTCAAAACTAGCAAATTTGGAGTTACGACCCTCGTGCAATGAGGTAGCGATATATATATATATATATATATATATATATATATATATATATATATATATATATATATATATATATATATATATATATATATATATATATATATGCGTAAAAATCACAGGAAAACGTGATACTCAGATGCAGAAGAACCACAGGGAAAATAAAAATACGAAATATACGCTTAAGTCCTGACTAGTTTCGTGATACTTCTCCAGAGGACTGAATAAGTATCACGAAACTAGTCAGGACTTGAGCGTATATTTCGTATTTTTATTTTCCCTGTGGTTCTTCTGCATATATATATATATATATATATATATATATATATATATATATATATATATATATATATATATATATATATATATATATATACATACATAGATATATATATATATATATATGTGTGTGTGTGTGTGTGTGTGTGTGTATGTATTTATAAGCATATTCTCATTTTAACAGTACATATATACTGATTATTATCTATACTTGAAATGAGTAAATTTTACCGCGAACGTGGGATTGTTTATAATATGTACAGTAGGACACACGAATTCCTGGTACACCTCGCTTCTAGGAAGTGCACCCTGTCACACCCTTACACATACCAGTTTCTTTGTATAGACTTGCCCCAACTCTCTCTCTCTCTCTCTCTATCTCTCTCTCTCTCTCTCTCTCTCTCTCTCTCTCTCTCTATCTCTCTCTCTCTCTCTCTCTCTCTCTCTCTCTCTCTCTCTCTCTCTCTCCTCAGTAGTTGTTTGACTAATGTACATAGCTATTTGACAACGTCCCTGCCTGTCGATCTCCTGGACAGGGGTTTGAGACCCGCTCAAGCTCGATAGTTTTTTGTAATGTGCGCAACCTCGCCATCCTTGTGAACTTAGGATGGGGGTTTAGAGGAGTCCATACGTCTGCCCGCTGAGTCATCAGTAGCCATTGCCTTGCCCTCCCTGATCCTAGCTTGAGTGGAGAGGGGTCTTGGGTGCTGATCATATCAGGGTTGCCAGGTTTTCCAAATGAGAAAAAGCCAACGCCTGATCAACTGCAGCTTTAAAAGGCCAATCTAATAGTAGAAAAAGGCCGAAAATATAGCATTTAAGGCTAATTTCAAAAAGGCTTAATTTAGGTATCTAGCTCGAAAAAAGGCCACATTTGGAGTTTTTTTTTTTTTGGCCCGAAAAGGCCAACCTGGCAACCCTGGATCATATGTATATATGGTTAGTCTCTAGGGCATTGTCCTGCAATGACACAGTCACTGTCCCTTGCATCTGCCATTCATGAGTGACCTTTAAAAACTGTACATAACATTCCTATAGTCCATTTCTTTTATCGAGGCAGATTTACACCGACTCGCAGCGGTGCCCTTTTAGCTCGGAAAATTTTCCTAATCGCTGATTGGTTAGAATTATCTCGTCCAACCAATCAGCAATCAGGAAACTTTTCCGAGCTAAAAGGGCACCGCTGCGAGTCGGCGCAAATCTGCATCGCTAAAAGAAATTGACTATAGTACATATACGGAATATCTTGCAGCGTTCAGGGAAACAAAATTAAAGCGCATTCCGTCATATTCTTATAATAAATTTCCCACTATTGAGTGAAGAAAAATGTCTCCTTAACAAAAGCCGATTCCCTGAGAGAGAGAGAGAGAGAGAGAGGAGAGAGAGAGAGAGAGAGAGAGAGAGAGAGAGAGAGAGAGAGAGAGAGAGAGGTTGTATGATCCTGTAAGCTGATTAACTCTCGCCTCTTAAGAGTAATTATGCCTCTTGATCGGATCCGTCAAGGACAAAGGCTCGATTATTTTACGTTGGGTTTCTATCAATAAGTTTTTTTTTTTTTATGATGCGATTCATTGCAAAGATGACAAAGGAAAAGTTAACCTACGGAATGATAATTTCGGATTAGGATAATTGTAAGTTCTTTTTATTGTTTTTAGTAAGTTTTTATATTATGATTTTTTTTTTTTTGTATTATGAAATATTAGTATTTTCTTTCATTCATGCAATCTTATATAGTTACCTCAATTTTTTAAATGTCAGTTATGATTAAAATCTCTTAACAATATACATGATGAATTTAAGCCATAGACATTGACTTTGATATTTTGAGTTATTCATAACGAAAAAAACAAAAAAATAGGATTATTACTTCTACCAAGAAACAGTTCTTTCTTTTTTTTTTCTTTTCTTTTTTGTATTATGAAATATTAGTATTTTTTTTTTCATTCATGCAATCTTATATAGTTGCTTCAATTTTTTTAAATGTCAGTTATGATTAAAATCTCTTAACATACATGATGAATTTAAGCCATAGACACTGACTGTGATATTTTGAGTTATTCATAACGAAAAAAAAAAATGAAAATTGAGGATTATTACTACTATCAAAAATCAGTTCCCCACCTAAAAACATGGCAGTGATCACTGCTTACTTTCAAAGCCTAAATATTTCCTCAAATGTGACTTACACCTTTATAGATTTATACAAGAGCATGTACAAGTTCATGGGCACTATTCAAAACCATGACGATTTCATTACAAGCTCTCGAAATCGTTTAGTTTTAATGGTATTATATTTTCCTCTTGCTTGCTCTCACTTTCCAGCAATTCCAAACTTATGCAAAGTAGCCATCCATCCATAAAACTGTCACTAACTTTATGTAGTTCCTTTTGTTTAGTCATCCCACCATAATTCTGGATAGTGAAACACGTGTTGATATATATATATATATATATATATATATATATATATATATATATACATATATATACACGTGTGTTTGTGTATACATGCATATACTGTACATACATGTATATATGTATGTATGTATATGATTATATGTAAGTATGTGTTTATGTATAGGTATATGCATATATAAAGTATATTAATATAATGATATAGCTTACGCTAAACTTTATCCCGTGATTTACAATGCACCCGAAATTTCTGCTTCTCCTTATCTGTAGATATTTAGAATTTCCTTAAGCTACAAGGATTTAGGTGTACTTAACCTAACTCTTAAGAACAGGGCAAGGTTTAGTAAGAATGGTTTTAACCAAACATTAAGTTTGAGAAAATCCCTTGGAGATTTCTATATTTTTTTTATTTTTTATTTTTTATTTTTTTATACTGGGCCCCAGAAGATTCTTCATTTATAAGTTATAAAATCTATTTAATTTTTAAAATGGATTGATAAATTCTTTTCAGTCCAGAAGTTTGTTCATTTTTAAGTTATAGAATTTATTTAATTTTAAAAATTTATTGATAAATTCATTTCAGTCCAGAAGTTTGTTAATTTTTAAGTTATAAAATCTATTTAATATTTAAAATTTATTGATAAATTCTTTTCAGTCCAGAAGTTTGTTCATTTTTAAGTTCTAAAATTAATTTAATTTTTAAAATTTATTGATAAATTCTTTTCAGTCCAGAAGTTTGTTCATTATTAAGTTATAAAATTTATTTAATTTTTAAAATTTATTGATAGATTTATTTCAGACCAGAAGTTTCTTCATTTTTAAGTTATTAGTTTTATTTAATCTTTTAATTTATTGATAAACTAATTTTAGTGTTTAGTCAATTGTATGGTTTTGTATTTTCTATACACTGTACCCAAGAAGTTTTAAAAATTTTCAGTTATTGGTTTTATTTCGTTTTTTAAATTTATTATTAATGAACTCATTTCAAAGGTTTTGGCCAATGGACCGGAATTGTTGGTCTGTTTACCTGAGTTTTTTTTTTTTTTTTTTTTTTTTTTTCTAAGACCAAATTTTCCTGACGAAAATTTACCTTACTTACTTTTACTTTTTCGTTCAGAGTATTTATCGTTTCAGATCACGTATTGTTCATTTACTATTAAATCGTCACTGTTGTAAGACTGATTAAATAAGAAAGTCTCCAGTTTCCTCTTGAAAGCTTTAATGTCTTAAATCATTCAAATTTTTAGTGGGAGCTTATTATATAGTCTCGGGGCCGCATATTTAAAGACTCTAGAGACTAAAGTAGACATAAATCTAGATTCCAACAGTTTGAAGCCATCTGTAACTATTCTCGTGTCGACACGATTTGTTGGCTGCGCAATATGTAGCAATTATTTTGGACGCCCGGTTCTGATAACTTGGTGGGTTATTGTACATATTTTAAATTCAATTCTCGCCTTAATCGGCAGCCAGTGTAAATCAATTAGTATAGGGGTGATCCTTTCTCTAGGTGGGACACCTTTTATCAGTCTTGCTCTTCTATTTATTATGTTTTGTAATTTCTTTAGTTGCACTTTTGGTAAATTGTAATAGATAGAGATGCAGTAGTCAATCCTGGTAATAACACAGTTTATCACAAGTTTCTTTACAGAATTTTCGTCCAGGTACATTTTTATAAACGCAATATTTCTTAGATGATAAGCAGCAGTTTTTATTAAATTATTTATTTGGGCATTTAGAGACAGGTTACAGTCAAGAAATACACCTAGATCTCGAACTTTACAAGATATCGGCACCGAGTCATTATTTATGTTCATTTGAATATCACCCAAGTTTCTCACGCTGTTTCTCTTGCCCACCACCATGAATTCAGTTTTGTTTTCATTTAATTTTAGCTGTGTAAATGTCATCCATTCTCTAACACTATCAAAGAATCGGTTTAGAGTTTCAGTAGTGTCATCTATATCATTTATCATTGAAGTGTTTGATAAATTCATGTTACATTTGAATTTGTCTTAGTTGCTGTATTGATTAGGTGGTTAATTTTCTTTCAAGTGAACGTGTATTTGAGATAGTTAAATTTCTTTCCTGTGAACGTGTATCAAAGAGGTCGCTAAATTGCTTTCAAGTGAACGTGTATCAAAGAGGTAGTTACATTTCTTTCCTGTGAACGTGTATCAAAGAGGTAGTTAGATTTCTTTCCTGTGAACGTGTACCAAAGAGGTGGTTAGATTTCTTTCCTGTGAACGTGTATCAAGGAGATAGTTAGATTTCTTTCCTGTGAACGTGTATCAAAGAGGTAGTTAGATTTCTTTCCTGTGAACGTGTATTAAAGAGATGGTTAGATTTATTTTTCTGTGAACGTGTATCAAAGAGGTGGTTAGATTTCTTTCCTGTGAACGTGTATCAGAGAGGTGGTTAGATTTCTTTCCTGTGAACGTGTATCAAAGAGGTGGTTAGATTTCTTTCCTGTGAACGTGTATCAAGTAGGTGGTTAATTTTCTTATCTGTGAACGTGTATTAAGTAGGTGGTTAATTTTCTTTTCTCTGAACGTGTATTAAGTAGGGGGTTAATTTTCATATCTGTGAACATGTTATAAGTAGGTGGTTAATTTTCTTTCCTGTGAACGTATATCAAGGACGTGGTTAATTTTCTTATCTGTGAACGTATATCAAGTAGGTGGTTAATTTTCTTATCTGTGAACGTATATTAAGTAGGTGGTTAACTTTCTTATCTGTGAACGTATATTAAGTAGGTGGTTAATTTTCTTATCTGTGAACGTGTATCAAGTAGGTGGTTAATTTTCTTATCTGTGAACGTGTATTAAGTAGGTGGTTAATTTTCTTATATGTGAACGTGTATCAAGTAGGTGGTTAATTTTCTTATCTGTGAACGTGTATAAAATATGTGGTTAATTTTCTTTTCTGTGAACGTGTATTAAGTGGTTAATTTTCTTATCTGTGAACGTGTATTAAGTAAGTGGTTATTGTTCTTATCTCTGACTGTGTATTGGGTAAATGGTTACTTCTCTTTCAAGCGAACGTGTGTGTGAATGCCTGAGAGAGAGAGAGAGAGAGAGAGAGAGAGAGAGAGAGAGAGAGAGAGAGAGAGAGAGAGAGATCTTAATAGCCCCACCCGTAAGAATTACAGGGTTTAGGTCGAATACAGTGGTATCATTAATCTAGAGCCAATTAAGAACAGTGTACTGCAGTTTGTCTTTGTGCTGTTAGTTATTAACTGAACGCCTCACATTAATCCAGAGAAGTACTTATTACTCCAATTATTAGAGAGGTTTATAGCGGAGGAAGTTGTAATTATATTTAAGAGGTTGGCGCTCATTTGCAAGAAGGATGACCGTAAATCACATATCAAATGTATTGTGGGAACGCCTTCTTTCCCCTGCCTAGGAAATGAAGAATTCCCTCGAGACAGGATGGGGGATTTATAGCGTTATCCTCTTTCTTTCTCTCTTATTCTTCTTCTTCTTCTTCTTCTTCTTTTTCTTCTTCTTCTTCTCCTTCTTCTTATTCTTCTTCCTATTCTTCTTCTGCCATGGGGTATACTGAAATATTCTTCTTCTTCTGCCATGGGGTATACTGAAATATTCTTCTTCTTCTGCCATGGGGTATACTGAAATATTCTTCTTCTTTTGCCATGGGGTATACTGAAATATTCTTCTTCTTTTGCCATGGGGTATACTGAAATATTCTTCTTCTTCTACCATGGGGTATACTGAAATATTCTTCTTCTTCTGCCATGGGGTATACTGAAATATTCTTCTTCTTTTGCCATGGGGTATACTGAAATATTCTTCTTCTTCTGCCATGGGGTATACTGAAATATTCTTCTTCTTCTGCCATGGGGTATACTGAAATATTCTTCTTCTCCTGCCATGGGGTATACTGAAATATTCTTCTTCTTTTGCCATGGGGTATACTGAAATATTCTTCTTCTTCTGCCATGGGGTATACTGAAATATTCTTCTTCTTTTGCCATGGGGTATACTGAAATATTCTTCTTTTGCCATGGGGTATACTGAAATATTCTTCTTCTTCTGCCATGGGGTATACTGAAATATTCTTCTTCTTCTGCCATGGGGTATACTGAAATATTCTTCTTCTTCTGCCATGGGGTATACTGAAATATTCTTCTTCTTTTGCCATGGGGTATACTGAAATATTCTTCTTCTTTTGCCATGGGGTATACTGAAATATTCTTCTTCTTCTGCCATGGGGTATACTGAAATATTCTTCTTCTTTTGCCATGGGGTATACTGAAATATTCTTCTTTTGCCATGGGGTATACTGAAATATTCTTCTTCTTCTACCATGGGGTATACTGAAATATTCTTCTTCTTCTGCCATGGGGTATACTGAAATATTCTTCTTCTTTTGCCATGGGGTATACTGAAATATTCTTCTTCTTCTGCCATGGGGTATACTGAAATATTCTTCTTCTTCTGCCATGGGGTATACTGAAATATTCTTCTTCTCCTGCCATGGGGTATACTGAAATATTCTTCTTCTTTTGCCATGGGGTATACTGAAATATTCTTCTTCTTCTGCCATGGGGTATACTGAAATATTCTTCTTCTTTTGCCATGGGGTATACTGAAATATTCTTCTTTTGCCATGGGGTATACTGAAATATTCTTCTTCTTCTGCCATGGGGTATACTGAAATATTCTTCTTCTTCTGCCATGGGGTATACTGAAATATTCTTCTTCTTCTGCCATGGGGTATACTGAAATATTCTTCTTCTTTTGCCATGGGGTATACTGAAATATTCTTCTTCTTTTGCCATGGGGTATACTGAAATATTCTTCTTCTTCTGCCATGGGGTATACTGAAATATTCTTATTCTTTTGCCATGGGGTATACTGAAATATTCTTCTTTTGCCATGGGGTATACTGAAATATTCTTCTTCTTCTGCCATGGGGTATACTGAAATATTCTTCTTCTTCTGCCATGGGGTATACTGAAATATTCTTCTTCTTTTGCCATGGGGTATACTGAAATATTCTTCTTCTTTTGCCATGGGGTATACTGAAATATTCTTCTTCTTCTGCCATGCGGTATACTGAAATATTCTTCTTCTTTTGCCATGGGGTATACTGAAATATTCTTCTTCTTTTGCCATGGGGTATACTGAAATATTCTTCTTCTTTTGCCATGGGGTATACTGAAATATTCTTCTTCTTTTGCCATGGGGTTATACTGAAATATTCTTCTTCTTTTGCCATGGGGTATACTGAAATATTCTTCTTCTTTTGCCATGGGGTATACTGAAATATTCTTCTTCTTCTGCCATGGGGTATACTGAAATATTCTTCTTCTTCTACCATGGGGTATACTGAAATATTCTTCTTCTTCTGCCATGGGGTATACTGAAATATTCTTCTTCTTTTGCCATGGGGTATACTGAAATATTCTTCTTCTTTTGCCATGGGGTATACTGAAATATTCTTCTTCTTCTGCCATGGGGTATACTGAAATATTCTTCTTCTTTTGCCATGGGGTATACTGAAATATTCTTCTTTTGCCATGGGGTATACTGAAATATTCTTCTTCTTTTGCCATGGGGTATACTGAAATATTCTTCTTCTTTTGCCATGGGGTATACTGAAATATTCTTCTTCTTTTGCCATGGGGTATACTGAAATATTCTTCTTCTTTTGCCATGGGGTATACTGAAATATTCTTCTTCTTTTGCCATGGGGTATACTGAAATATTCTTCTTCTTTTGCCATGGGGTATACTGAAATATTCTTCTTCTTCTGCCATGGGGTATACTGAAAAGCAGTTACCTTTTGTGTTTTGCACTTACTCGGTTTGTTATGACTTGCTAGTTCTTCTTATCAGAAAATTTGTGTTACAAAATTCTTTTTTTTTCAGAAGGCTTTTCGTGTGATTTTTTTCTTGCCTAATTTATTTTAGTATACAGATTTTACTCTTGAAAAATTAATCTTCAACGCCTGCATGTACTCGCATCCAGATTAGATATACCGTATTTTCGTTTATGGAGGTAATAAAAACAGGAAAAAAATCGATATTATTATTATTATTATTACTAGCCAAGCTACAACCCTAGTAGGAAAAGCAAGATGCTATAAGCCCAAGGGCTCCAATAGGGAAAAATAGCCCAGTAAGGAAAGAAAATAAGGAAATAAATAAATGATGAGAATAAATTAACAATATATTATTCTAAAAACAGTAACAGCGTCAAAACGCCTTAAATGCCGTATTTATTCATTGAACTAAGCAAAATATTTGAAAAAAAAAATGACATTTAAGTATTAATTCTGTTTGAATATATTGAAAAGTATATTTAAGTGCTAACATATGCATATATCATTCAATTCATTCTGTCGATAAACAAATGAAAATAAACAAATCAAAAGAACACAACAGTTTGTAGCGCCGGATTCGTCTGTCATATTTGTATTTCCAGGAGGTGACTTGACAAAGTCTTTTATTTTTCCAGGTGTTTTTCTCTCTGCCTTCAAGTGGCATCTAGGGACCAAGTGCAGTGTTTTGTTAAGACATTGTCTTAAGTGTTTTGTCTGTTTCTCGGTTAAAGGTACATTTACACTAGCAAGCATGGGCTCTCGCAATCGTATGCATCTGCATGTGTGTGTGTATATATATATATATATATATATATATGTATATATATATATATATATATATGTATGATAAATTTTGCACATTTATACGTGTTTTTCATATTCAAATAAGCCATATATATTTTGATATATTAATGTCTGGATTCTCTTAACGACCTCGGGATCAGAGCCCCAGGCGAAATCTCACAAAGACAAGAGCTTGGCTCCGGCCGGGAATCGAACCCTGGTCGGCAAGCTTATATAGACAGTGACTAACCCATTCGGCCACGAAGGAAGATAAAAGTCAATGACAATTCTACTATACTTATACCTGTCGAATTCAGGTATTTTGTACTTAGAATTGAAATCAACCCATCTTCACCATCGTAGCTAATTGGTAGTTTGTTACTTGGCATTCAATTAATGATAAATTTTGCACATTTATACGTGTTTTTCATATTCAAATAAGCCATATATATTTTGATATACAGTATATATATATGTATGTATATATACTATATATATATATATATATATATATATATATATATATATATATATATATATATACACGTAAGGTCTAAACGAGGGACACGAGTTGATAACTATGTTCATCTATTGTACTAAAAAACTTACGCCCACGCGTGCGCGCACACACACACATATATATATATATATATATATATAAACCGTAACTAGTCTACTGCAAGACAAAGGCCTCAAGATATTTTCTTCCACTAGCATCTGTTTATGGCTTTTCTATGCGTCTATATCCGCTAATTTCCTTAGTTCGTCAATCCACCATCTTCTCTCCCTATCCCTGCTTGTTTTGCAATCTCTAGGGACCCATTCTGTTGTTCTTAATGTCCTTTTATTATCTGTCATTCTCATTATATGCCCTGCCCATGTCCATGACTTTCTTTTACACGTTAGAATATTTTCTTTAGTTTTTACACGTCTCTTATTGAATTATTTTTTCCATAGCTCTTTTGAGTTGTAAAGAGCACCTATATGCCTCGTCTGTAATTGAATCAGTAGAACTTCAAAAGTTCAAAGTTGGAGCAAATGTTTTTATGTTGACCAGGCTGACATGAGTCTTTTTATAGTTTATGTATGACATATCTGTTTTTGACGTTGTTAATAGTTTATATACGACATATCTGTTTTGACGTTGTTACTGTTTTT
>NC_090744.1:17218962-17230379 GCF_036898095.1 Palaemon carinicauda | reverse complement strand
TTAACAGGGATTAACACGGAAAGATTACTCCTAAGAAATTAGAACATATAGAGAACTATAGTCAATTCTTTATAGTGAGGCAGTTTTGCACCGACTCGCCGGCGTGCCCTTCAAGCTCGGAAAAGTTTCTTGATCGCTGATTGGTTGGACAAGATAATTCTAACCAATCAGATAGCAGGAAACTTTTTCCGAGCTAAAAAGGCACCGCTACGAGTCGGTGCAAATGCGCCTCATTAAAAAAAATTAAGTATAGTTTTCCATTTCAGTTTTTAACCATTAGAAGAGCATATGAGGCTATAAAGAATTTAGAGTATCTAGTATTCCATTTCAGTTTTTAAACCATTACAAGAGCATATGAGGCTATAAAGAATTTAGAGTATCTAGTATTTCATTTCAGTTTTTTAAACCATGCAAAAAGCGTATGAGGCTATAGAATATTTAGAGTATTTAGTATTCCATTTCAGTGTTCAAACCATTAGAAGAGCATATGAGGCTAGGTGGCTATAAAGAATTTAGTGTATATAGTATTCCTTTTCAATTTTCAAACCATGCAAATAACATATGAGGCTATAAAGAATTGAGAGTATCTAATATTACATTTCAGTTTTTTAAACCATTCAAACAATGTATGAGGTTATAAAGAATTGAGAGTATTTAATATTCCATTTCAGTTTTTTAACCCGTGCAAACTATATGTGAGGCTATAAAGAATTTAGAGTATCTAGTATTCCATTTCAGTTTTTTAAACCATTCAAACAATATTCAAACAATATATGAGGCTTTAAAGAATTTAGAGTATCTAGTATTCCATTTCAGAGTTTTAAACCATTCAATCAATAGATGAGGCTATAAAGAATTTAGAGTATCCGGTATTCCATTTCAGTGTTTTAAACCATTCAATCAATAGATGAGGCTATAAAGAATTTAGAGTATCCGGTATTCCATTTCAGTGTTTTAAACCATTCAAACAATAGATGAGGCTATAAAGAATTTAGAGTATCCGGTATTCCATTTCAGTGTTTTAAACCATTCAATCAATAGATGAGGCTATAAAGAATTTAGAGTATCCGGTATTCCATTTCAGTGTTTTAAACCATTCAAACAATAGATGAGGCTATAAAGAATTTAGAGTATCCGGTATTCCATTTCAGTTTTTAAACCATGAAAACATTATATGAGTCAATAAAGAATTTAGAGTACCTAGTATTTCATTTCAGAGTTTTAAACCATTCGAACAATATTCAAGCAATATATGAGGCTATAAAGAATTTAGAGTATTTAATATTACATTTCAGTTTTTAAACCATTCAAACAATATATGAGGCTATAAAGAAGTCAGAGTATCTAGTATTCCATTTCAGTGTTTTAAACCATTCAAACAATATATGAGGCTATAAAGAAGTCAGAGTATCTAGTATTCCATTTCAGTGTTTTAAACCATAAGAGCATATGAGTCTATAAAGAATTTAGAGTATCTAGTATTCCATTTCAGTTTTTAAACCATTAGAAGAGCATATGAGGCTATAAAGAATTTAGAGTATTTAGTATTCCATTTCAGTTTTTTAAACTATTCAAACAGCATATGAGGCTATAAAGAATTTAGAATATCTAGTATTCCATTTCGGTTTTTTAAACTATTCAAACACTATTCAAACAATATTTGAGGCTATAAAGAATTTAGAATATCTAATGTTCCAGTTCAGTTTTGTAAACCATGGAAACAGCATATGAGGCTATAAAGAATTGAGAGTACCTAGTATTCCATTTCAGTTTTAAACCATTCAGACAGTATTAACACAATATATGAGGCTATAAAGAATTTAGAGTATCTGGTATTCCATTTCAGAGTTTTAAACCATGCAAACAATATATGAGTCAATAAAGAATTTTGAGTATCTAGTATTCTATTTCCGAGTTTTAAACCATTCAAACAATATATGAGGCTATAAAGAATTTAGAGTATCTAGTATTCCATTTCAGTGTTTTAAACCATTCAAACAATATTCAAACAATATATGAGGCTATAAAGATTTTAGAATATCTAGTATTCCTTTCCAGTTTTTTAAACCATTCAAACAATATTCAAACAATATATGAGGCTATAAAGAATTTAGAGTATCTAGTATTCCATTTCAGTATTTTAAACCATACAAACAGTATATGAGGCTATAAGAAATTTAGAGTATCTAGTATTCCATTTCAGTTTTTAAATCATGCAAAAAGCGTATGAGGCTATAAAGAATTTAGGGTATCTAGTATTCCATTTCAGTTTTTAAACCATGCATACAGCTTATGAGGCTATAAAGAATTTAGAGTATCTAGTATTCCATTTCAGTGTTTTAAACCATGCAATCAATATATGAGGTTATCAAGAATTTAGAATTTGAGAGTATCCGAATCTCCAATTCAGCCCACACACCCATTTCCAAATCTATTCACGGGCTCCTTCCAGGCTCCTTCCAGGCTCCAGTCATTCTCAAGGCGATCACTGACGCTTTATAGTCTGTGATGGCCGCCACTTCCAGAGCATCTCGCTTGATTCAGACATTTGATGACCCTGATGTCATTGGGAGCTTTGATGAATAGCGCCGGGTTTGGAATGGGCAGTGCATTCCTTATCGTCCTGTACTGATCATTCCCATTCCCGTTGGTAATATCAGAGAGAGACTGAAGGGGAGTGGGGGGGGGGGTGATATTCCTCCAGATAGGATTCTGGAATATTACTGGTTTGATGTCTACACTATCTGTTATCTATGAAATGTATTTTTATTTCTATGGTTTGAGATATTATTATTATTGTTATTATTATTATTATTATTATTATTATTATTATTATTATTATTTTTATTATAATTATTATTTTTATTAGCTAAGCTACAACTCTAGTTGGAAAAAACAAGATGCTATAAGCCCTAGGGCTCCAACGAGGTAAAAATAGCTTAGTGAGGAAAGGAAATAAGAAAATAAATAAACTACTTGAGAAGTAATGAACAATTAGAATAGAATATTTTATTATTATTATTGTACGATTTTTTATTAGTTTTATTTTAATCTTTTTTATGAAATTATATAATTTTGCCTTTCACATTGTCCTTTCTACAAGTCTTTTTTAAGTTTTCAAATGTCTTACATGTAAGAAAAAACGTAAAACTATGATTAAACTGCGCTTAATATTAGGCTCCTCGTCCTTCACATAAAAATTCTTTCAAACATATCATTTACTTCCATGAATCAATCTATGTTCATCATTGAGATCGATCGTAAATGATAAGATATAAGTAATAAAGATCAGTTTAATAGAAAATGTATAATCAATATGAAGGAATATTCATTGTACGGCTTAACTGAAAAATATAACTGCGCCTCTCCAAGTGATATGAAATAGCTGTAACTTCGACAGAATTCTAGTTAGGATACACACGCAAGCATATCTCTCTCTCTCTCTCTCTCTCTCTCTCTCTCTCTCTCTCTCTCTCTCTCTGCTGTACGTGTCGTATAAGCTAAATCGCCGGCTTCAATATTGGTTGGCTTTTGAGGTGAGCATTATTAAAGGCATCGTATGGGACCCTTTCTATAGAGAGGTTTCCTGCCCCTATAATAACGATGTTCGGGGGAGGATTAAAAGGGTCGCATTGATATCTAGAATTAATGATGAGATGGGGATACGCTTATTTATGATGTCCAGAGTCAGAATTTATTCCTTTTTTTTTATTGTATTTGAAGCTGAATGATGGATGTACTGTATAATATATTACTCAGATGTAAGTGGATAGGGGTCGGATGTACATCTATATATATGGATTGGTTTTCATCTCTCTCTCTCTCTCTCTCTCTCTCTCTCTCTCTCTCTCTCTCTCTCTCTCTCTCTCTCTCTGACATTCAGGGATTGAATTATTCCTATCTATCATTGTAAAAGCGTTCTGTATTCCATGATGAAATTTGGTGTTAAGATTCAACAATTTGACAATTACTTCATCATCATCATCATCATCGTCATCATCATCATCATCTCCTACGCCTATTGACGCAAAGGTCCTTAGTTAAATGTGGCTAGTCGTCTCTATCTTGAGCTTTAATTCAATACTTCACCATTCATCATCTCTTTCGCGCTTCATAGTCCTCAACCATGTACAGTAGGCCTGGGTCTTCCAACTCTTCTAGTGCCTTGTGCATCCCAGCTGAACGTTTGGTGAACTAATCTCTTGGGGAGTGCGAAGAGCGTGTCCAAACCATTTCCATCTACCCTTCATCATAATCTCATACACATATGGCACTCGAGTAATCTCTTATAGTTCATTTTTTATCCTGTCCTGCCATTTAACTCCCAATATCCTACTGAGGGCTTTGCTCTCAAATCTACAAAATCTATTGGAGATTGTTTCATTGTCATACCATGACTCATGTCCATAGAGTAACACCAATCTCACTAAACTGATATATAGTCTGATTTTTATATGTAATTTCAGGCGATTTGATTTCCAAATTTTACTTAACCTAGTCATTGTCTGATTTGATTTTTTAAGTATTTCACTAAACTCTAATTCTAAAGCCCCTGTATTGGAGATCATAGTTTCTAAATACTTAATGATTCTACCTCATCAATCCTTTCTCCTTCCAATGATATTTCATCTACCATTGCATATTCCGTTCTCATCATCTCTGTCTTTCTTCTATTCATCTTCGGCCCAACGTCGTGTGATATTTCATGGATTCTGGTAAGCAAGCATTGCAAATCCTGTGGTGTTCTGCTGACAAGGACAGCATCATCAGCATACTCTAGGCCAGCTAAATTCTTATCAGCAATCCAGTCCAATCCTTCTCCACCATCTCTGAATGTTCTACGCATTACAAAATCCATGAGGAGGATAAACAACATAGGTGACAACACATTCCCTTGGAGTACTCCGCTGTTCACTGGAAATTCATCTGATAACACTTCATTAACATTAACAATTACTTCAGGCAACTAAATATCATCTCTCTCGTTGTTTTCCATGATGAAATTTTTGTGTAAAGATTCAAGAATTTGACAAATATTTCAGCAAAATTAGATCTCTCTCTCTCTCTCTCTCTCTCTCTCTCTCTCTCTCTCTCTCTCTCTCTCTCTCTCTCTCTCTCTCAGATATTTACGGAGTGAAATATTTTTATACATTATGAAAAAATCGTTCTGAGTTTTTTTTCCAAGCTTGGCGTGAAGATGGTATTTTTCATCCTGGTGTTACAAGATAAAGATGCAAGATTATTAAATCGTCCCTTAATCAAATATTTTCCACTATTTTTCATAATCCATAAGATAAAACTTATTTTCTCTCTCTCTCTCTCTCTCTCTCTCTCTCTCTCTCTCTCTCTCTCTCTCTCTCTCTCTCTCTCTCTCACTCACACAAGTCTACTGTCATCTCAATGGTTAATTATGTTCTTAGGGTCTTTCCATTAACGCTGTTATTAACTCTCTTTTATCCTTCGTGGCTTTCCAGGCTGTTGATTTAACTTATTCGTACATTTTCCTTTTATATCAAGCTCCATTTTAATAATCAGGTACTTGTTTCCAGGCTCAATCTTCTTATTCTTGCTTTTCTCATTATTTATCTGCAAAATATCTTACTGCATTTTGTTTCCAGTTGATTTGTTATCTTTAGTATTCTACGTTTTCTATTCCCATTTTCCCTTTACGTTTTCTTTACTGTCAGTTAATCATTAGCTTCGTAACTAAACCTTTTAGACAACAGTAAAAAACTCTCGATTGCAATTAATTAAGCGTTTTCTTGATAGTTTTCGTATGTGTGACAACAGTAAGAAACTCGATTGCAATTAATTAAAGAGTTTTCTTGAAGTTCTCGTATGTATATATATATATATATATATATATATATATATATATATATATATATATATATATATATATATATATATCAGGGTGACGGATTGGGTTAAGGCGAGGAAAAAAAAAGTTTGCCTTGTCGGCTTCTACTCCTGATGCCTGACGGATGATTGGATAATTTTACTAGAATTAGTATGGCCCGGCATGGGTCACTCACCCTAGGTAGTGTACCAACTGTGTGTCACACGATCGTACATAAATTATTTTGTATATGTTATGCTTGTATCTGCACTCTTCCCTCGCACTAAAAAGAACCTGAATGATCATGTCTCCGGTTTTCCTCTGTAACATTGTCACTTTCTCGAACATGTATTTTCCTGTTGCCTTGAGGTTTTGTATATAAAGGAGAATGTTCCTTAATAAAGTACTCAGTTGATTGCATCCTGCCTTTGAGTTCACAACCCTCTCTCGGCCCGTCACAGTAGGCACTGCGCATCACAAGGAACTGGCTATCGTTTGATGAATCTAGCCAATGAATCCTCTATTGAGGCCCTTTGCGTCAATAGGCGTAGGAGGTGATGATGATTATTTTATATATATATATATATATATATATATATATATATATATATATATATATATATATATATATATATATATATGTGTGTGTGTGTGTGTGTGTGTTTGTTAGACTTCCTAGAATTTGTCAACGTTGAAAATACACATGGTCTTTCATGATAACGGCCTTATTATACTGTACTTTAGTAGTAATTTAAGGACAATTTAAACTAAGACATACGGCATTAGCTACAAGATAGGAGGAACATTTCAGAATAATATTAAAGTATATAAATTAAGATTAACTGACATTGCATTTTTATTACGTCTTCCAAAACCTATTTCTTTGGAGCAAAATATTTCAGAAACTGATGTCTATTTTGACGTCAGCGTCTTTGGTTCATCTTTGCCCTAAATTGAGGCTATTTGGTTGAGCTCGAAGAAAAACGTTATCAATTTTCCGCTGTGGAATATCCATACGAAAGTGATTTACAATGACAAATATATTTCATTGATGTGTACACGCTACATTAATCGAGAAAATTATTCATAGATTCATTCTGGGGAAATGTGAATAATTTTACACAGCCGTCCAATGTTCTCTTTTCTTTATTCATCGTTTTATACAGTTTCACATTTTTACCCCCGAAAATCATCAAGACGAGAACGTTACGGCTCCGTCATTTGTCACCCATTGTCTCGTGACGTCACGGACAAGGCAGCGAAATCTGTCACTGTTCTCATACAAACCGACCAGAGACAACCGAAAAAGAAACGAAAAGCCCCTTTCGTTTCAGGTCGAAATTCCGTATGTTTTCAATAGGATATTGAACCATACTAACGTTTGACGTTTCCTTCTGTTTTCCCCCCCTCAAGTTTTCGTTGCTTAGAAGGGATGTATTCTTCAGCATGCTAGGGTGTATACGTATCTAAAGAGAAGGGTCTCATTTTCTTTTGAAATATTACTGCGGGGTTGTTTGGATGTATCTCTGCTCTCAGATAGTATTCCCTTTCATGCTGGTTCTTAGTAAAAGACTATGAGAGGTCCGCTGTTTTTATATATGGCTGCTGGAGGCTAAATATCATGTATTTTTCCGAGTTGTATCATTATTCAAGCAATTTTTGTTCCAAGATAATTATCATTGTCATCGCCATTTTTTTTTCTCCCCCTCTTTTTGTTTGCTGATATGCATGTTATCATCGTTATTAAGCGTTAATGCTATTGTAATTTTATAACCCAGACCTTAGAACTTTGTGGTCAACCTGCTAATTGATGTCTGTAATATATCACTGATATTATTGCATATTTCATCTTTTTCTCTTTTTTTTTACTGATGTCAAAAGTGTGAGATCACTGTACCCCTATTGTAACTCTGTATATGGCTTTTGCTGAAATATTATTATTATTATTATTATTATTATTATTATTATTATTATTATTATTATTATTATTATGTAGGAGACTCGTCGAAAATGACAGTTGAATATTTAGATAGATATGCATATAAATGCACACAGATTTTACCATCCCATCGCCTCCATCTTTGTTCTTAGTGCACCCCTTCTCACCAGGGAATGACCACTCACTCTCTCCCTGCCCTACGGGGAGAAACCGAGTTGCCATACGTTTGGTAATACTTTTCAGCATGACTGGAAAGTAATGTATATATACATATAAAATTGTGAACAAATAGAACTAGAGGGGCACTCGGTAGAGTGCAGACCTCCGCCGCGGCAGCTTATATGTCGAACTTTTGTTCGACCTTGACTTTAACATGTATTATTGGCGTGGATTTTCATACACTCAAATATGACCCAAGTGTGAAGTCTCTGTGACAACGATGTCCAAACTTATGGCTGATTACGTGAATTGGACAATTTGCTTGACCGTGACCTTGACCTTCCAAAACTTATTTATTCATAGCTTTTTGCATAACTGTTAATCCCTGCAAGTTTTATTACTCTAAGATGAAAATTGTGGCCAGCAAACTGTTTAAAAACAAACACCAACAAACACACAAACAGGGGCAAAAAAACATAACCATCCAACTTTGTTGGCGGAGGTAATAGAATAATTTCAATTCACTGATTAATGAACGGAACAAAATACTTGGGTTGGTGGTCCTCAGATGGATGCCCCCAAAATTTAAACAAGTTTTAGCCAAACTGAATTGGAAGATGTTATGGAATGATCTCCCTAATCGGGTAGTTGAATCAGTAGAACTTCAAAATTTCAAAGTTGGAGCAAATGTTTTTATGTTGACCAGGCTGACATGAGTCTTTCTATAGTTTATATATGACATATCTGTTTTTGACGTTGTTAATAGTTTATATAGGACATATCTGTTTTGATGTTGTTAATAGTTTATATAGGACATATCTGTTTTTGACGTTGTTAATAGTTTACATAGGACATATCTGTTTTTGACGTTGTTAATAGTTAATATAGGACATATCTGTTTTTCACGTTGTTAATAGTTTATATAGGACCAAGGTCTATATATACCAGGTCAGCCAACGCGCAGCTTAAGCTGTGAATCACCCATACTGTGACGTCAAGCTTCCCCGTCTCACACACGTGGGTAAACAAAAAGGACTGTTGCCTTAGTTAGCTACCTATAGAGGTAACGTAAACAATAGGAGACGCTGTGTCCATTATCATTTTATTCATTTATTCATTCTGTCACTAATAATGCCAAGTAACTGCACAGTATTTGGCTGATATAATAGACATGATGAAACTAAAAGCTCAAACATAAAATACCATCGCTTTCCAAAAGAAAAACCATACATAGACCAGTGGATACATGCATGTTGCAGTGCAGACAGAATTAACGTTGTGAATGCTACTGTTTGCTCGCTTTATTTTAAACCAGAAAGAGAAGTTTTTGTTTTCTCAGATGTTCCACATTTAATTAAATTAGTTAGAAATAATTTTATTGACTCCGGTTTTTTCCTCAAGACTGGAGAGTGTATTTCAGATGACGACATACGAGAAATGCTTAATAAAACCAAAGAAGAATATAGGCTTGCATATAAGATTAATGAAATGCATTCAACTGTAACAGGTCAACAAGGACAGCGCGTTAAATTAGCAGTTCAATTACTCTCTAGGTCATGTGTCAACTCATTAAAATATTTAGGGGAAAAGGGACTGTTGGAGTGTCAAAACTGGAATCGAACATCTGATTTTATTCTTTTAATAAATGATTGGTTCGACATAATGAATTCTTCCTCCATGTATGGAAAGTTTGGTAAAAGCAATGCTTTTGGTATTGATGTAGAAAAACAAACAGGTACGCTGCTCAAGGTAATCGAGGTAATGAATACTATGAGAGTTGAAAATCCTAATAAAAAAAGTCTTTTCAAGTTTCAGAAAGGAATAATTTTTTCATGTAAATCTACCATTGCTTTGTTTGATATGTTAAAAGGCTCATAGTATTGACTACCTACTTACACAAAGACTAAATCAAGATTGCCTTGAACATTTCTTTGGGTGTATAAGGCAAATGGATGGGCACTATGATCATCCTCATGCTGTGAACTTTAAATTTTGGCTAAAAAAATGTTACTAGGAAAGGAAATTAAAGTATTAAGTGAAAAGTGTAATATCACCACTGTTGAAAAATCTCATGAATCAGCCAAAGATGATGAATCTATCACGAAAGAAAGGGACTTAGCGTTAGAAATATGCCTAACAACGCAGATATTCAGAAATTTAGATTTTTATTTAGAGAAAGATGCTTTAGACGAGGAAGAAGACCTTTTGAGAGCGAATAAAGAAATATATTGGGGGAGTAATTGAGGAAGAAGCTCTTAAATATATCGGTGGATATATTGTAAAGAAATTTTGTGTAAAATATCCTGAGTTAGGAAATAAGACTGAAGAAGTGCTAAGGAATGATACTTGGATAGCATGTGTTAATCGGGGGGAATTACATGCACCTTCTAGTCAGTTTTTTCACAGTTGTTACTAATGCGGCAGATTTTTAATGCTGTACTCGGGGAAGCTCTCATGGAAGGAAAAAATTGTTTTAAAAAGCTTTATTTAGAATTAAAACAGTCTGGTATTGAATTTCCTGACGATGTTATTGATTTTTTTTGTTAAGATATCGGTATATTTTCGAATGCGATATCTTAATAATTTGATAAAGTATAAAAAACCTCATTGACTGTGTGATAGATCTACGTTCTTAATGGGTCTCGCCAACACTAAGCCCCTTCAGATGACGTAGGTGCGCAGAAGAGGCTCAAAATCGGTACGCTGTCTGGGTGACCTGGTATATCTGGACCGTGTATAGGACATATCTGTTTTTGACGTTGTTAATAGTTTATATAGGACATATCTGTTTTTGACTTTGTTAATAGTTTATATAGGACATATCTGCTTTTGACATTGTTAATAGTTTATATAGGACATATCTGTTTTTGACGTTGTTAATAGTTTATATAGGACATATCTGCTTTTGACGTTGTTAATAGTTTATATAGGACATATCTGCTTTTGACATTGTTAATAGTTTATATAGGACATATCTGTTTTTGACGTTGTTAATAGTTTATATAGGACATATCTGTTTTTGACGTTGTTAATAGTTTATATAGGACATATCTGCTTTTGACATTGTTAATAGTTTATATAGGACATATCTGTTTTTGACGTTGTTAATAGTTTATATAGGACATATCTGCTTTTGACATTGTTAATAGTTTATATAGGACATATCTGTTTTGACGTTACTTTTTTTTAGAATGATTTATTGTTAATATATTCTTATCATTTATTTATTTCCTTATTTCCTTTCCTCACTGAGCTATTTTTCCCTATTGGAGCCCTTGGGCTTGTAGCATCTTGCTTTTCCAACTAGGGTTGTAGCTTGGCTAGTAATAATAATACGGAGAGGAAATAGATGAAGCTCCTTTTAGGGCCGTGAACTTGACCGACATGAAAAAGAAAAAAAAAAAGTAAGGAAATTAGAACAGATATTATACTAAATTTGTAAACGGTATCATTATCTCTCTCTCTCTCTCTCTCTCTCTC
>NC_090744.1:17198962-17208962 GCF_036898095.1 Palaemon carinicauda | reverse complement strand
TAATTTCATATTTCCCCTTAATTTTATATTTCCCCTCATCCTTTAAAGGTTTAAAAGCCACTCATGAATGGCAGAGACAAGGGACAGTGACATTGCCTTAGCAAGCAGGACAATGCCCTATGATCAGCGCCCAAGCCCCCTCTCCACCCCTGCTGGGACCAAGGAGGGTCAGGCAATGGCTGCTGATTACTCAGCATATATACCTATAGGCTCCCCCAATCTACCCTTCCTTAGTTCACAAGGATGGTGAGGTTACAGCGACCAAAAGAACAAACGAGTTTGAACGGTACTCGAACCCCAGTCTGGCGTTCAGCAGTGAGGGACGTTACCACATCGGCCACCACAACCCCTTTTTTACGTTAGAGCCAAGTCATTATGATATGTGAAGTATTTGTGATGAAGATTCCTCGAAAATAATAATAGACTCGAAATGGCGTCCTGCAAAGGCCATTTTAACACAAGATCTCCCACAATAAAGTTAAGGGCCGAGAAATCGTTCATTACGGAGATCGTGCCCCGTCTTGTGAATATGCATTCGCTAAGAACGAAATTTTATGCAATAAAACTGATATTAAGTCATTTTTCAGAATTTTAGGCGTCATTAACCCACCGTATCCGAGATGGGGAAAGAGCTCTTCGGGACCCTGGGGGGAAAGGCTATTATGGCGTGCTTGGTATAGATAATAATGCCAGTGCTCAGGGAGGTCAATTCAGGGTTGCCAATTCGCCTTTTGAACGGTCACGAATGCTAGATAGTGACGATAGTTTGCACTGCCTCTTCGTTATATGTAGATATGAGAGAGAGAGAGAGAGAGAGAGAGAGAGAGAGAGAGAGAGAGAGAATGCCTTCCAGGAGACATAACTTTTTATTATTCTGTAAAAAAGCAAGCGCAGAGTACGAACAATTTTGAGGGATGGGTTTTCCTGGAAATAAATCTCGCAAACCGAGGATATCTTCTGGTTAAATGACGATGATTAATAAGTAGAAAATACGGGTTTTCATCGGGTTTTCAACTTTAAATACTATGTAATTATATTTACATAAACATTTCATTTATGCCCCTCCCCCCATTTTTAAATATTTTATTGAAACTACAGGAATTTTAGTTCAGTTGAGATTTCTTGGTACTGTAACACGTATTCAATAGTGACCACTATAGTACGCCAGTGATTTGTCCTGGCTCAGTGTGATATGTATGCTGTGTAGTTGGACCTTTCAAATATGCAGATTGTTTATGCAGATGATACTACTCTATTAGTTTCTCCAGATGATGTTACTATGTTACTAAATGCAGATGATATTGCTCTATTTGCATCCCCGCATTTGTCTTAGCCCAGTGTATATGCATGCAATGTGGTTGGACATTTCAAATATGTTGATTGTTTATGCAGATGATACTACTCTATTAGTGTATGCAGGTGATACTACTCTATTCGTATCACCTAATCCACTGATGACAATCATAGGATCGCTTGTTCTTTAATGGATATTTAGTCGGGATTAAAGCATGAAATGAATTCTGTGGAATGCAGTTAAATGTGAACAAAACTCGAACAGGGTCTTTTTATCATTTTTTTTTTCAAAATTCACTTTCAAGAGTCACAGCTACCTTATCTCTCATTCATTCTCCCCTCTTTTGAATATTGTTCTCATATTCTGGCATCTGACCAGCATTTTAGATAACTGAATTAATACTTGAATTCTATTAAATTCGATATAAATTTTTGCCCATCCGATTATCTTTCTCATTCGAATCTTCCAAGTCTACTGTATACCATCCACCTCATTCGTTCTTGACGAGTGTCTAGAGGTTCTCTCTAGACGGTGGCTCATAAACCAAATATCATAGCTCCTAAATACAACTGTATTACCAGGCTGTACTAAAGAGGGATTATTCAGTGCTACGCAGTTTTAAAGAAATTTATTTCAGTCTTGGGACAAATTATTGAGTAACCTTTAGAGTAATGGCGTTGAATCGTTTGATATTCCAAGGATGTCAGGATGTTAGAAAACCTCAAATCAATCAGTCGATATTCAAAGAGTTTAAACTGGGTGAAAGTGCTTTTATTTATTGTGTGCATTGGGAGTTAGGGTACAGCCTCTGTCGTCTTATTATTATTATTATTATTATTATTATTATTATTAGTAGTAGTAGTAGTAGTAGTAGTAGTAGTAGTAGTAGTAGTAGTAGTAGTAGTAGTAGTAGTAGTAGCTAAGCCACAACCCTAGTTGGAAAAGCCGGATGCTATAAGCCCAAGGGCTTAATTGTTCAAGTAGTCCATACTTTGGTAATTTTCTTTTCCCATATTGGAGCCTTTTGGGTCTGTTAATGTAATATTGTAATTTTTGTTTAGAATACTAATGATAATATGAATCACCACCATAACGATCTGCCATTTATGTGTGCGGGTGACAGAACTAGTAACGCCGAAATACGTATTTAAAAAAAAAAAAAAAAAAAAAAAAACGCGATCATCTATGAGCCTCTGGATACGGACGTAGGTGAAAAATTTCAAGTCATCTGAGAAAATCCCAAAATCTCGCCGTGATTTAGTTGTAGCAATGTAACCTTGAAAGGCAGAGACATTCGCAATGATTAGGACAAACTTGCCCCCATTTTGATCCGGATAGGGAGTGCCAAGCGTTTAATATACCCTAAATGGGATAAATTTTTCACCGGCCTAACAACAAATGGCGAACAATATTCAACTCCGTTGAAATGGAAAAAGCAAATGAACCCCGGGGTTCGGTTAGGAGGGGGGCGGTGTCTTATTACCGTCGGGGTTTAGGACCCCCTCTCATATAACCAAGATTGTTAGGGGCGAGTTTAGCGTGAAAAGGAATGAAATTATTTTGTATTTTGGAATTTTATATTCTATTATTTTTTTCTTTGAATTATTTTTTTTATTTTGGAGTTTTATTTTCTAGTAGTTTTTTCTTTCTGAGCTATTTTGTATTTTGAAATTTTATTTTCTATTATTTTTTCCTTTGAATTATTTTTTTTTATTTTGGAATTCTATTATCTAGTGGTTTTTGCTTTCTGAGCTATTTTGTATTTTGAAATTTTATTTTCTATCATTTTCATTTTTTCTTTATTTATGTCTAAAAATTTTATAAACCGCCCAAAAGACTTTCTATCTACAAACTCCCGAAACTAAGATATGATGTTATCTGAAGAATCGTTTTAGATCCAAGTTGGTTATTATTATTATTATTATTATTATTATTATTATTATTATTATTATTATTATTATTATTATTATCTAAACTACAACCCTAGTTGGACAAGCAGGATGCTATAAGCTCAAGGGCTCCAACAAGGAAAAATATATTACTTAGCGAGGAAAGGAAATAAGGAAATAAAATAAGCTACAATAGAAGTAATGAACAATTAACATAAAATATTTTAGGAACAGTAACAAAATTAAGATTTATCTTTCATATATAAAATATTAGAAAATACTTATGTCAGCCTGTTCAACATAACATTTGCTGCAAATTTGAACTTTTGAAGTTCCACCGATTCAACTACCTGATTAAGAAGATCATTCCACAACCTGATCATAGCTGGAATAAAACTTCTAGAGGAGTAAAAGCAAGAAGGACGACAATTGAATCAATGGTTGAAGAAAATAGACCGTAAAGTCCATTACGTACGGAAGCAGATTGGTTCCGAAATTCAGTTTGCTCAATTTTGCAGTCCGCTGTACATAAAAATGCAGTTCCGTTGCAGGAGCAGTTTATGTTTGGGTAGTCAGCCCGGTCTGTTTCGTTTCTACTTTCAAAGTGAGGCAGTTTGTTGCTAATAAAGCTTGTTTTGGGGGGATTCTCCCCTTCCAGCAGTTCCCCTCTCATCCCCTTACAATTCCCATCTACCCCTCTTATCATTCCAGGCAGACCCCCCGCCCCCAAACCTCTCCAGGCCCCGCCCCCCTTCCTTCACCCTCCTCCCCTGCTCTTTCTCACAGTGAGTCGGCTTTTATTGCAAATTTTATGACTTGTAATATTGGCATCATTGCCCTAATATGTATTCTTTTGTTATTTGGTTCTTAGACTGTATTTCTTATTTGTCATTTCGATATTCTGGATGATATGCTTCTGGTAAATTTTCAAGTTTTTTTTTTGGGGGTGGGGGGTGGGGGGGGGGGGGGTTCATAGACTATATTTTTTATTTGTCATTTCGATATCATACTGGATGATATGCTTTTGGTATCCAGCTTGATATCATCAAGCGAAGATTTTATGCTTGAAGTAGTGGGATATAATTTTTGGAAAATTTTCATTTTTTTTTTTTTTTTTTTTTTTTTTTTTTTTTTTTCCTCCATAGACTGTATTTCGTATTTGTCATTTCGATATACTGGATGATATGCTTCTGGCATTCAGCTTGATATCATCAAGCGAAGAATTTATGCTTGAAGTAATGGGATATAATTTTTGGAAAATATTCAAGATTTTTTTTTTTTTATCTGAGTGCTCTAAAATTACCTAACTTTTTGTGTAATTTTCTTTTAGGGAGGGCTATTAGTGTAATTTTCTTTTAGGGAGGGCTATTAGCGTAATTTTTGTTTTTTGGGGACTATTTAGTATTTATCAAACTGAATATGTATTTTTTGTTACTAAAGTAATTTCCTGTTTTCTATTAGCACGAAGGTAGTTGTGTTATTTTTGCAAAGGGAACAAGATCGATCTTATGGGGAAGAAACGGTAATGCCTCTCTCGACCGATGCATAGAATTGGGACCTATATATTTTGTCTATTGCAGGTCATAGCCTCATTCCTATAAAATGTTGCTGAAAACAAAAAGGCTAAATAACAAAAATAGTAATTAGAATTTAAATATTTTCTTATTCTGGTTTTTATATTTAATTTATTCTTTCTGAAGTATTTATCTTACAATGCAATATGCTTGAATTATCAAAAGACACAGAATGTTTTAAATGGTCATAGGTAGTACGTAAATGTACCCTTGTTATTGATGTAAAACCTTCAATATCCAGTTCAATTATTCATTTGATCTCTCTCTCTCTCTCTCTCTCTCTCTCTCTCTCTCTCAATGTCCTTATTGACCTTAAGTCATTTCTCTCTCTCTCTCTCTCTCTCTCTCTCTCTCTCTCTTTATTGACTGACCTTGAGTCATTTCTCTCTCTCTCTCTCTCTCTCTCTCTCTCTCTCTCTGTCCTTATTGACCTTGAGTCATTGTTTTTCTTGATCAAACTCATGCAATTAAATTATCTGTTTTTTTTTTTCTATTTCCATAAATATCACGCCAACAAAGAACTCAATTAGATGACGTAATTTCATTGAACTTTCTGTTAGATAAATAAGAGGGCCAGGAAACGACCAGTTCTTCTGGCCTTTAATTTTTCATCCTCCAGTGCTGTAAAAATATTTAATACCATGCATTTACCCCCGAGGAGCAGATGACGTATTTTTTTATTTTTTTTCCTTGGTCTTTAGCTAGAATGTCTTGGGAGGTTAAAGACAAAGGTTAAAGGAAAATTAGTTACCTTTTTTTTATATCGGAGGGAGGGAAGCATAAGGCGATTGCCACCAGCCATTGTCTGCTTATGTTTATGTTGCAGTGGCTGCTTGCAAAAACACACTCGACCCTACCTCGAAAGCACTGTGAAGGGCTTCTTTGTTCTCTCTCTCTCTCTCTCTCTCTCCTCTCTCTCTCTCTCTCTCTCAGTTCGTTCATTATCCAAAACGTCCTAAGTATAATTCAGTTGATAAGAACATTGTCTGGAAATTTTCAACTCTCTCTCTCTCTCTCTCTCCTCTCTCTCTCTCTCTCTCGCTCTCAATTAATTTCCCAAAAATAACGTCCTAAATATAATTCAGTTAGCAAGAACACTTGGAATTTTCAGCCCTCTCTCTCTCTCTCTCTCTCTCTCTCTCTCTCTCTCTCTCTTTTTTTGAATGCCAGGAGAAGCATTGGTAATGTTTAAAAAGTTTGCCGACCATCAGATTTAATTTTTCTTTTTTCACTTTAATATATTTTCTTGATTGCTGAGAAAATCCTGCACTGGTTTAGGAATCTTTGTTCCTGGAATTGTTTTTATTGGGGGAGAGGTATTGCTGTTATTATGGCTAATGGTGAACTCTGTTTTTTATCAATATAATCATCATCATCCTTATGACCATGACAACTAAGGTCTTGATTGTATTGATAATAGTGCAAAACGAAACCTCTTTAGGAAATTGTTTTCCCAATTTTCTTTTTCCCTTTTGCTTTTAAATTGCGACATTTTGTAGCTGATCTCAGATAGTTTCACATGGGGATAAAAAAAAAAAAAACACGTATAATCGAAACTAGAGGAGCATTCAATAGAGCGCAGACATCCCCCGCGGCAGCTTATTTCTCGACCTGGACCTTTGACCTTAACATGTATTAATTGTCGTGGATTTTCATACACTCAAATATGAGTTTGAAGTCTCTTTGACAATGATGTCCAAACTCATGGATGATTACGTGAATTTAACATTTTGCTTGACCATGACCTTGACCTTTGACCTTAACATCTATTAATTGGCGTGGATTTTCATACACTCAAATATGAACCAAGTTTGAAGTCTGTGACAACGATGTCCAAACCCATGGCTGATTACGTGGATTAGACATTTTGCTTGACCATGACCTTGACCTTTGACCTTAATATGTATTAATTGGAATTGGCGTGGATTTTCTTACACTCAAATATAAACCAAGTTTGAAGTCTCTGTGACAACGATTTCGATACTTATGGCCGATCACGTGAATTGGACATTTTGCTTGACCATGACCTTGACCTTTGACCTTAACATGTATTAATTGGAATTGGCGTGGATTTTCTTACACTCAATTATGAACCATGTTTGAAGTCTCTGTGACAACGATTTCGAAACTTATAGCTGATTACGTGAATTGGACATTTTGCTTGACCATGACCTTGACCCTCCAGAATTTAATAATTTTCAGGTTTTTACCTACCAATAAATCCCTGCAAGTTTCATTAATCTAAGATTAAAAGTGAGGTCAGGAACCTGTTCATAAACAAACACACAGACAAACAGAGGGTAAAACATAACCTCCTTCCAACTTCGTTGGGGAAGGGAAAAATGTTGTTCAAGGTGATAATCGTTACCCATTGATCTATGGTTTCATTTTTCATTATTTGCATGAAAGACTGAAATTTCATTGAAATTTATTATGCAAATTAACCTCATGGAATCTTTCAAATAGACTTCGAATGAAGACAATTATTCTGTCTATCAATTGCAATAAATTGCTTAACATATTCTGCCAGAGAAAAACTACATTTAATAAATATATCCGATATCTTTCCTAAGTGTCAGACCTTTATGATAGGTTATTAACCTTTTTTTTTATTTGTATGATATTTCATCACAATTTTTTTTTTTGTGTTTAATTTTACTCAGTATTTTTTCACAAACCATTTATTTGTTGCAACTTTCTTAGACAGATTTATATTACTTTTTTCCAAATGTGCAATGTTTTAAAAGTTTATTGTATAAAACTAACAAAAGAAAGATTTTTTAATTTAATTTTTATATAAGTAAAGAACCATTTTACCTTTCGTTCCATTCTCGTAATGAAATGATTTAACTATGTACCTGGGAACGTTTCTGACTTTGTACCTGGGAACGTTTCTGACTCTTTGTACCTTAGAACGTTTCTGACTCTTTGTACCTGGGAACGTTTCTGATTCTTTGTACCTTAGAACGTTTCTGACTCTTTCTACCTGGGAACGTTTCTGACTCTTTGTACCTGGGAACGTTTCTGACTCTTTGTACCTGGGAACGTTTCTGACTCTTTGTACCTGGGAACGTTTCTGATTCTTTGTACCTTAGAGCGTTTCTTACTCTTTGTACCTTGAAACATTTCTGACTCTTTGTACCTTGGAACGTTTCTGATTCTTTGTACCTTGGAACGTTTCTGACTCTTTGTACCTGGGAACGTTTCTGACTCTTTGTACCTGGGAACGTTTCTGACTCTTTGTACATGGGAACGTTTCTGATTCTTTGTACCTTAGAACGTTTTTGCAAGATTCAAAAGTACAAAGAAATGCCTGAAACATTAAAGTCTAGCTTAATTTGGGATATACCTTTTTACAAGCAAAGAGTAGCCACGTGTTTTCCATTATGAACATTTTCATTCTCTCTCTCTCTCTCTCTCTCTCTCTCTCTCTCTCTCTCTCTCTCTCATTTAATTCATCTTCCAAAAGTAACGTCCTAAATCTAATTCAGCTGATGAGAACACTGTCATGGAATTTTCAACCCTACCTCGAAAGCACTATTTAGGGCTTCTCTCTCTCTCTCTCTCTCTCTCTCTCTCTCTCTCTCTCTCTCTCTCTCAGGATTTCATAGTCTCTTTGTTCATCATGAGGTAAATATTTGGCATATTGTCTGTGTTATGAATAATTTCAGTTTCTGTACTCTGAAGTGGCTAATCATTCTCATGTTTTCCTGTAAATAAATACTGTCAAAAACAGCACATGACTTTCAAGATTGTATAGAAACTTCTCTTTTGTTGCTTATTTTAAATTAAATGGGATTCTGTCTAATTAAAAACAATAAATAACACAATAAATTAAGGATTTCTATTTAAGGTACAGAAAGTGAATATTTGATCAAACTTTCCCAACTTCATTTACAGTGAGCACACATTTTTCCAAAGCAATCTTTTTTTATCTTTTAAGTGTTGATATGAGTTAGATAAACCATGCTTTAAAAATCTTCTGTACTTATCGTACCAGGCAATTCACTTTTATCTAGGATTGAAAATTGTTAACTCAATCCCATTTAGAAATGCATTTATATACATACATATACCAAGGCACTTCCCCCAATTTTGGGGGGTAGCTGACATCAACAAATGAAAGCAAAATAAAAAAATGCATTTATATATAAGCGTAAATTTTTATGTGACTTTTTTAAATTACTCTCTGGAATTACTGGGAAAAACGTGTTGGATTTTCCATCGCATTATTTTCACAAAATCATCTCTTGTGTTTATTGAGATTGAATGTGTAACAAGTTTATCTTATTCACAGCTGTGCCCTTCCTCTCTGAAACTTATAAAATCTTATGTTGCTATATTCCATATATGCAAATTTCAGTAACATTCAGTTCTTTATTTCTCTGTAAAATGATTTCATGAAGGCTTTTGTGTTTTTTTTTTTTATTATTATTATTTTTTTTTCTTTATAAGATATCAAGGGGCAAGATATATGAAAACCAACAGAAAGTAAAATTCAATAGATTAGATGAGATTATATATACAGTTTTTTTAAAGATATGAAGTGATTTAAATTAGTTAACTTTTCACGAATATCGGCTGTATTTCTAGATCTTAATTATTAAATTAATTTGAAGTATTAGTACAGTATAAATTATTTATCCTTCTTAGCACAGCACAAGATTTTTGGGGGGGGGAATATTTTAATATATACCTTTTCATTAATCTTTAATATTTTTGAAAAACTGCCATAATTGTGCCTCGCATTTCCCTTTTATTATTATTATTATTATTATTATTATTATTATTATTATCGTTGTTGTTGTTAATTGCTAAGCTACAACCCTAGTTGGAAAAGCAGAATGCTACAAGCCCAGGGGCTCCAACAGGGAAAATAGCCCAGTAAGGAAAGGAAACAAGGAAAAAAGAAATGTTTTAAGAATAATATTAAAATAAATATCTCCTATGTAAAGTATAAACACTTTAACAAAACAAGAGGAAGAGAAATTAGATAGAATAGTGTGCCCGAGTGTATCCTCAAGTAAGAGGGTACACTGTCTCGTGATGACTGTCCTTGTCTTGTCTTGTCTGTCGTTCTGGCTATAACACTTCGAAAAGCAGATGTGTTTCATTGATCCCTTGAAGTACACTTCCATGCCCCCCCTCCCCCTCCCTCTCCCTCCCCCTCCCCCTCCCCCTCCCCCTCTTCCCCTCCTCCTTGGTGTCCATGACTTCTGCAGATGCGATGCAAGAGGGATGGT
>NC_090744.1:17191462-17193962 GCF_036898095.1 Palaemon carinicauda | reverse complement strand
TTTTTCCCTGTTGGAGCCCTTGGGCTTATACTATCTTGCTTCTCCAACTAGGGTTTTAGCTTAGCTAGTAGTAATAATAATAATAATAATAATAATAATAATAATAATAATAATAATACCTTTAAGACCCCCCCTCATTGAGTTTCTCATCGTCACTGAACATTATTTCTTAGTGATCTTGTATGCCATTCCTTGTTAGAAATTGTATTAGTGGATAAGTAGAGTTGACCTCCTCCTCAAATCAATAATCAATCAATCCTCTGCAAGAAGAATAGATTGTCCTTCAGAAAAGAATGACGCATGTGGTATAAATCAAAGATTATCTATTTTTATTTCTCTTACTTCTTCCCTCAGTTACGGTTACTGATTCTTCAAAATGCTTGTGGTTATTCGTTCAATGGGATTGATATCTACGCTTTAGGTTGGCCAAGGCACCAGCCTCCCATTGAGATCCTACCGCTAGAGTAATTGGATCCATTGTCTGGGTAGATAGTATTGTATTGGATCCCTCTCTAGTTATTGTTAATTTTTCCTTTGCCTACACATACACCGAATAATCTGTGCCTATTATTTTACATTTTTTCCGGTTCTCCATACACCTGACAACATTAAGATAACCGAAAATTTCTTCTTTGCTCAAGTGGTTAACTACTGTAATTGTTCAGTGGCTATTTTCAATTGGTAAGGGTAGAAGAGACTCTTTAACTATGGCAAACAGGTCATAGGATAAGGATACTCCAAAATCAAACCATTGTTCTTTAGTCTTGGGTAGTGCCATAGCTTCTGTTCCATGATCTTCCAGGGTCTTGAATTGAAGTTTTCTTCCTGGGGGGTACACATAGGCACATAACTCTATTTGTTTCCTTATTTCCTTTCCTCACTTGGCTATTTTCCCTGTTGAAGCCCTTGAGTTATAGTATTCTGCTTTTACAGCTATGGTTGTAGCTTAGCTAGTAGTAATAATAATATCGTGAAAAAAATCACTTCTCTTTGATATATTATCAAGTTTTAAATGAAAATCGTCATTTCGGAAGTTTAAAAGCCACTTTCGTTTTTGCGGGTCCTAAATGAATCGTAAACTGTAACGCTTGTCAGAGCTGAGAAATAAAAAGAATGATTTAGTATCGCTTGTTGCTACTAGAATAGGAAAAATAGGGACATTGGTTCCACCCTGAGCTATTTGTAGAATTGTGAATATTTTTTTTTTTAGATATATAATTTTTGCATTTTGTGGTTGTTTCTTTTTGAATTTCACCAATGTTTTCACTTTAGATTCTGAAAGATTTTCTTATTAAGGGTTGTATATTTCACACTTTATTTCATAGGATTTTTTCATCTCATGAAGTGTTTATTTTTATACTTATTATTTTTTATCTTTATTTTTTTTAATAGAGCGCCACACAAGGTTATTATGATGAAGTATAATCCCTGCTTTTTGTGTTCTCTGGACCACCGTTACAAGAGTGTATATATGTATATGTGTATATGTACAGGTATATATATATATATATATATATATATATATATGCGTGTGTGTGTATACAATAGTGTCTGTGGGTTTATATATATATTTATGTGTGTGTATATATATATATATATATATATATATATATATAATTAATTATATATATATACTTATACATATACACATACAGTATATATATATATATATATATATATATATATATATATATATATATATATATATATATATATAAGCCTTATATTTTAATACCTTAATGTCTGGATTCTCTCATACTTCGAGGTTAGAGACAGAAGCGAGAACCACTCAAAGACAATAGCTTCTGGCCGACCAGGAAATCGAACCATGGTCCAGGAAGCTGGTATGATAGTGACATACCATTTAGCCACGAAGAAAGATTCCCTGGCTGGCTAGAAGCTATTATCTTTGAATAGTTCCCCCTTGGGGCTCTGATTCCGAGGTATAAGAGAGAATCCGTACATTAAGGTATTAGAATATATGGTTTATTTGAATTTGAAAAACACGTCTAAATGTGCAAAATTTGTCATGTATATATATATACACACATATACATACATACATAAATGTATATCTCACCTCGATGGATGAGTAATTTCCCCCACTTTGGAACTTGTTTCACGGTGTGATATTACGGATTATATTTCATAGGCCGACCGGTTGTAATTACTCTAGGTAATTTTATTAATGGTGAAAATAGTTTTTTTTAATTTTTATATAGAAATTCACGTACACGTTTACTTTTTCCTATCAGTCGAACCCCAAATGAGATTGACATTTTTTTTTTTTTTTTTTTTTTTTTTTTTCTTTTTAACAAGCTTAAAAAAATACTATAAAAAATAGAAAAAAAAAAAAACTATGGTTCAAAACATACTGATTTTAGAATTCGCCTGCCGTGAAAGTTTTCATCCATTTAGCGCAACATATGAGTTCCATTTCGGATATTATTTTAATGCCGCGTTCAATAATCACTCCAGTTAATTATCGGTAAATGGGAGT
>NC_090744.1:17181462-17186462 GCF_036898095.1 Palaemon carinicauda | reverse complement strand
AAAATGGCAGAAGGGAGAGAGAGAGAGAGAGAGAGAGAGAGAGAGAGAGAGAGAGAGAGAGAGAGAGAGAGAGAGTAAGCGGACGAACATTTTGAGAAACGAGGGCAGACGTTGGGGATATGATAGGGAATGGATGGGAATTGGGAAAGAAAGTTGTATGAGAATTTAACTTTAAGAAAATTGAATATAGAAATTAGAATAATTGATGATTTCTAGAGATGGTAAAATGAGCTTAAAAACTAGAATAGGATAAAGAAAATGATCTTGGAAAGAAAATGGGAATAATCTTAGAAAATTTAATATTAAAAATAGTTTCTATATTTCAAGCGATGGAAAAAGAAAAATAAGCCTAAAACTAGATTAGGAGATAAACTAGTTTGGTAGATGATTGAGAAAGGTGATATGGGAATAAAAAAAATTATATAATTTAATATTTTCGGTTATGCGAAAGATAGAAATTGTTGAAAAATAATTGATTTTTAGAGATGGAAAAATAAAAATGTTTCAAAACCAGGTTAGATGATTTGGGAAACAATGTGGAAAGGAAATAAAACCAGAAAATTAGATATTTTGTTATTATGAACGATAGGAGTTGTTGATAATAATTGTTGATTTATAGAGATGGAAAAATTATATTTAAAAACTAGAGAAAGAAATAGGTTTGTAAATGTTCGGATAAAACTTTGGATATTTTGAATAGAGCTGAGTAATTGTGAGAAATAATTGAACGTACAGTCGGACACTGGAATTCATGGCACACCTCGCTCTGAGGAAGAGCACCCAGGTACACCCTTTCTGTGCTGCGAATTCCTGTGTATACCCTTACTCATCACCTCTGCTATCTCTCCCTACACTAGCGGTTTGGTTACTAGCCGTCTAGTAAGGGTGTGATAGGGTGTACTTCCTTAGTGCGAGGTGTGACAGGAATTCCTGTGTCCAACTGTACACTGGATTTGATACAGTGAGTGAAATTATGATTTATATTGTAGATATTGCGTAAGATTCGTTTTCACCGTACTTTAAGAATGCCATTTTTAAAGTATAATGACGAGGATGCGCACGAAAACCAAGGTTAGCCTGTCATTGGCACTATATCTTAGAAAGCTGTTCCCTTCGTCTATTTTAAAGCTACGTAAATATATTTACTTTCTTCGCAAGGTAAATTAAAAAGCTGGATACACAATGAAAAATAATCCTGGTAACTTTAAAAGAAAGTAATTATCATAAATGAGAAAATTATATTTCGATATTAATAGAGCAATATTAAGAAGGCTGTTGACTTTATCTATCTATTTACCAAGGAACTTCCCTTAATTTTGGGGGTTAGCCGAGATCAAACAAAGGAACAAAATGGGACCTTTCCTCTCTCCGCTCCTCCCAGCCTGACGAGTTTGGCTGGTACTGCTGACTTTATATTCTTCATTATACTCTAAGCTAACTCAACTAGGCGTAGTCATAAAGGAAGGCTTAATGATTCTTGTAAGGTTGCTGGCATGATTGGTAACGTCTCCCACCTGGTGTTTACCCGTCGGGGGTTCGAGTCCCGCTCAAGTCTCGTTAGTGCTATTAGTGTCTGCAACTTTACCATCCTTGTGAGCTAAGAATTGGGGTGTTTGGGGGAACTTATAGGTCTATCTGCTGAGTCATCAGCAGCCACTGCCTGGCCCCTCCCGGGTCCTAGCTTGGGTGGAGAGGGGGTTGGGTGTTGATCATATGCTAAATGGTTAGTCTGTAGGGTATTGTTCTGCTTGATAGGGCACTGTCACTGTCCCTTGCCTCTGCCATTCATGAGCGGCCTTTAAACCTTTAAACTTGAAAAAAAAGAATAAATAAAATATTTGAGATATATGACATTGATACTGTACACACAGAATAAGCGATAGGAATAAAAAGGGTTTAATAGTAGTTTTTAGAATAACATGCTAACAAAACTTGAATGTAATTTATTTCGAATAATTCTATAACAAGAATGAAATTTATGTCAGTTGCAAAATTTGCAAAATTAGTGGAAAACCTTTTCAATTTAGGCGAGCTTCATGCGTAAAATTCATAAAATTCATAATGCGGGAAAAAGAAGTGGATGAGAAATTTACGAGAATTCCAGATGATTTTAAAAGAACATATTGATAGAATACGGGTTTAGTTCCGCCTGTCTACATTCGCGAGGTGCACTGTAGGCATTAAAAAAGAGCTTTCGTAGAGTGCATTCGGTCCCTAGCTGCACCTACTTTACAGCCATCTACATTACCTCTTCCTGCATTCTTTCTACCATATTGCTGTTCAGTACACTCGAGCACGCTCTTCTATCTAATTTCTCTTCCTCATGTTTTATTAAAGTTTTTTTTCTAGTTTATATAGGGAATATTTATTTTAATGTTCTTAAAATATTTTAGTTTTCCTTGTTTCCTTCCTCACTGGGATAATTAACCTGTTGGGGAACCTCATTGGCCATTTAACCTATTTTCTTAATGGTCCTATACTCAATTCTCCCCCGATTATATATATATATATATATATATGTATATATATATTTATATATATATATATATATATATATATGTGTGTGTGTGTATATATATATATGTGTCTATCTATCTATCTATATATATATTATATATATGTATATATATGTATATATATACTATATATATATATATATATATATATATATATATATATATATATATATATATATAAATATATATATATATATATATATATATATATATATATATATATATATATATATATATATATATATAAATATATATTATACTAAAAGCTAGTTCCAGCTTATCAATCCATAATCTCATCGTCCGGGGCAAGCATATGAGTTTACTGGATTTTAGGCTCATCAAAGGCCTCTTTTGGCCTTTTTTTTTTTTTTTTTTATGTTGCGAAAATAAAAGGAAAGGGATTGAGGTTTCCTGGGGGTCTTGCCAGTGTGTTCAAACGGTCAAAGTGAAGAAATTGAGAGAACTATACTCTCTCTCTCTCTCTCTCTCTCTCTCTCTCTCTCTCTCTCTCTCTCTCTCTCTCTCTCTCTCTCTCTCTCTCTCTCCAAAAAAAATTTCAACTAAATAAAACTTTTTATGTATGTTAATTAGAGCCACAGACAACTGTAATATGATTTGCATATGGTGATGTGTCCGAAAATTCCGTTTTAAAGTACATTTTTATGGAATGCAAGCAACAATATAAAATCAAATAAGCTGTATAGTAAAAACTTTGAGCAGTTTTTAAAAATTAACCTTAAAATGTAATGAGTAGTTTTTAGAAATTAACCTTCAAAATGTAGATAAGATTCATTGCTGTTATTAAATTTTTATCCACAATAGAGATATTAATAAAAATTTAATAGAATTTAAACACTGGGCTAGGTTTGATACTGAAATTTTATTTCGTTGGACCGCTGTAGATAGAATAAAGTCCAAATTATTCCAATATGTAGATGGGTTAAACTCTGGTGTTTTCAAAACTAGCATGTGTCACTTAACTTAGTTTAATTGAATAACAAGTGTTCCTATTTAAATGATGAACAAATTGTTCTGCGTTTCAAATGTTAATGATTGTTATTATTATTATTATTATTATTATTATTATTATTATTATTATTATTATTATTGTTGTTGTTGTTATTATTATGACAAGCTAAGCTACAACCCTAGTTGGAAAAGCAAGATGCAATAACCCCAAGGACTCCAGTAAGGAAAGGAAATAAGTAAACGATATGAGAAGTAATGAACAATTAAAATATATTTTAAAATCAGTAAATACATCCAAACAGATATTTCATATATAAACTATAAAAAGACTTATGTCAGCCTTTTCAACATAAAAAACATTTGCTGCAAAAACTTAACTATGTCGTTGAAATAGAAGAAAGAAACGAAGCCAGATATTTTCTGTTAAAAGTCTCAATTAGGAAGTCATTAATCATAATTGGATATTTGAAATCGGAATTCATCCAAGAAAATGACTTACAAATTAGTTCGGTGTGTGGGTTTTTTTTTTTTTTTTTTTAAGTGAAAAAAAGTAAATTACGTATTAATATGATTTTAGGTTACATCCATATCATGAATCTTACACACCATCTCTTAGGGTTGTGGTAGTCTATAGAGAAGGCTCTGCCAGACTGGGGTTCGAGTCCCGCTTAAGCTCGATAGTTTCTTGTAGTGTCTGCAACTTCACCATCCTTGTGAGCTAAGGTTGCGGAGTTTGGCGAAGCCTATATATCTAGACACCTGCTTTGTCATCATCAGCCATTGCCAGGCCCTCCCTGGTCCTAGCTATGGTGGAGAGAAGGTCTTGGTCGCTGGTCATATATAAATATGGCTAGTCTCTTGAGCATTGTATTGTTACTTTACCTTGCCTATGCTATTCATGAGCGGCCTTTAAACCTTTTACATCTTTTAATATAATGCTTCTTCTTATCTTTGATGATCACGAAAGTTTTTATGCTGTGATTAGTATTGTTAAATTTCCCGTAAATGTCAAACTACTATCTCATGCTTCCTTTTTATACCCTGTTTCACAAGAAGACATATTATCACTTAGTAAGAATAGAGATCATATACTGAATTGTGTTCTAGGGATCATGATTTTTTATTTTTTTCTAACATTAATTGTATTCAAACAAATTTAGGAATTTTGATTCAAGGAAATATATTTTTTGTATATCAAAATCATGGTATAAGCATTATACTGTAGTCAATTCTTTTTAGCCAGGCAGATTTGCACAGACTCGCAGGAGGGCCCTTCTAGCTCGGAAACGTTTCCTGATCGCTGATTGGTTGGACAAGATAATTCTAACCAATCAGGTAGCAGGAAACTTTTTCCGAAGGTAAAAGGGCACCGCTGTGAGTCACTGCAAATGCGCCTCATTAAAAAGATTGAGTATAGGATATGATATTCATTCACATTTGTTTATTATTTTTCTCAGATTTACACATGATGTTATTTACTACGAACTTTCATCAAAATCACAGACATAGTTTTGA
>NC_090744.1:17176462-17178962 GCF_036898095.1 Palaemon carinicauda | reverse complement strand
GTGTCTGTATGTATGTATAAATACGTTGCATGATGAATTATGTACCCTGTTTAAGTATTTAATTTGTAAAATTAAGTGCAAGTTTACTCTGTAACCAGGCTGCGCAAATACTATACTCTATTTTTTATAGCGGTGCATATTTGCACTTGACTCACAGGGGTGCCCTTTTAGCTCGGAAAGGTTCCTGATACCTGATTGGTCGGAAGTATTTTTGTCCGAACACCTTCATTGTTCTCGAATGATTACCAAGTAATATGAATCGAAACTTATTTATCAACCTATATTTCTACATCAGATATATGTTTAGTCAATAAACAATGTGAAAGAATAAATATATTATAAAGAATCGTCTTGGTAAGTCTAAATTTAATAAAACAATCCGCCGAAGTCAACGACAGCAGTTGGTTTTCGGATGCACGCTTTGCAATTTTGTAATTTTTCACATATTTTAACACAAATTGGGATAGATTACACTCAGCATAAGTTAAACATGTTATTATAAACTTTCTTTGAATACCAGAAATTACCAAACACATGGAATTAATAAAACCCAATATTTGTGAAAACTTATGGGGAGGTAAAAGAACAGCCTCTAGCGGCCTGGCGGAAAAAAACGATCCCTTCTGAGTTGTAGACGCAGTTTGTTTTTTCTTTCGTAATATAGTTCGGCCTATTCCTTTCAGTTTAGATAGTCTTACATTGTTTCTCTTCGTATTGTTTTGCTTAGTATTTTCCCACATTCCTGTTCCTCACCGAATATCTATCTATTTTCCCCGATATCCCTTCTTTCATATATGGGATATCCGCACTACGATTCCTTATTTCTTAGCCTATCCTCTGTCGAAAGTGATGGCTTGAAGGGAAGCGCGTGCTAGTCTCATTAAAATAGTGTAGAGGCGGGAATAAAAAAATACTATGCTTAATATCAGGTTTACAGAATAGGTTATACTTGCTACACAGTATAAAATTTATGTTGTTATTATTATTTACATATTTACTGACGTAAGGTGCAAAACATAAGGAATCGTAGTGCGGATATCACATAGGCCTATATGAAAGAAGGGATATCGGGGGAAAATAGATAGATATTCGGTGAGGGAACAGGAATGTGGGAAAATACTAACAAAATAATACGAAAAGAATCAATGTAAGACTATTTAAACTGAAAGGAATAGGCCGAACTATATTACGAAAGAAAAAACAAACTCCGTCTACAACTCAGGAGGGATCGTTTTTCCGCCAGGCCGCTAGAGGCTGTTCTTTCACCTCCCATAAGTTTTCACAAATATCGGGTTTTAATAATTCCATGTTTTTGGTAAGTTCTGGTATTCAAAGAAAGTTTATAATAACATGTTTAACTTATGCTGAGTGTAATCTATCCCAATTTGCGTTAAAATATGTGAAAAATTACAAAATTACAAAGCGTGCATCCGAAAACCAGCTGCTGTCGTTGACTTCGGCGGATTGTGTTATTAAATCTAGACTTACCAAGACGATTCTTTATAATATATTTATTCTTTCACATTGTTTATTGACAAAACATATATATGATGGAGAAATATAGGTTGATAAATAAGTTTCGATTCACATTACTTGGTAATCATTCGAGATCAATGAAGGTGTTCGGTCAAAAATACTTCCGACCAATCAGGTATCAGGAACCTTTCCGAGCTAAAAGGACACCCCTGTGAGTCAAGTGCAAATATGCACCGCTATAAAAAATAGACTATAGTGAAAATCCCAATGTAAACAGCCATAATGAATTATATTTGCACAAATATAATTATTCTCTCTCTCTCTCTCTCTCTCTCTCTCTCTCTCTCTCTCTCTCTCTCTCTCTGTTTATATACAGTATACAATTATACAACAAAGCTAGTCCATTGCAGGACAAAGGCCTTGACATATCCTCAGTCATGTTTTCGGTTTGGCCATTTTCATCACTATCTATGTATGTATATTTATATGTATACACAGTATGTATGTATCCATGTATTACCCCCAGTCTTTCTCTGTTGCTCTAAGCTACTCGTGGATGTACAGTATGACCCTGTATACGTACGAAACACCAGTCATAAATTTTCACCATCTTCATCACCACTCTGTATGTACAGTACGTATATTTATATGTATACACAGTATGTATGTATTCATGTATATCTCCAGTATTTCTCTGCTCCAAGCTACTCGTGGAAGTACAGTAGGGCCCTGTATACGAACGTAACACGTCATAATTTTTCACCATCTTCATCACCACTGTATGTACAGTATGTATATTTATATATATACACAGTATATATGTATCCATGTATACCCCCAGTCTTTGTTGCTCTAAGCTACTCGTGGAAGTACAGTATGACCCTGTATACGTACGAAACACTAGTCATAAATTTTCACCATCTTCATCACCACTCTGTATGTACAGTACGTATATTTATATGTATACACAGTATATATGTATTCATGTATACCCCCAGTCTTTCTCTGTTGCTCTAAGCTACTC
>NC_090744.1:17151366-17168866 GCF_036898095.1 Palaemon carinicauda | reverse complement strand
CGTAGTCAACAATAAGAATGCATTTCAGGCCATGATGTCATACCTATAGCTTTTTTTTATGTATTGTGCAGGAATGAATGAAAAAGCATCATCTAGACATCTTCCCTGTTTAATAAAGAGCAGGTTTCTGGCTATCTATCTATCTGTCTATCTATCTATCTATATATATATATATATATATATATATATATAATGTATGTATGTATGTATATATTCTCTGATTATGCTTAACTATTCAGTGTCCTCCCCGTCCCTCAGGTAGTGAGGAAATGTAGTCATACCCTGGTAAGTGGGGCTGCTGTTAGGAAGGAGTAGGGGTGGGAGAGGGCGATTGTTTGTGAGTGCATATCTAGATAGATATTCAGCCGTCACTTTAGACAGGTCACGTACACTAGTTTGACGTTCTCAAATCAGAATCATTTCTGTATAAACTTCAAGCCTTGAATATGGAGCCTTTTTTTTTACTTAAAGACCTTAAAATCAATGAAGAATCCACCGGCATTTTAGCGCCCAGGCAAAGGCACGCTATCAGGAGCTCTGCCGATCCTCTTATTATATTGGTTGGAAGTGAGAGGATCTCGCATTCATAAATGTGTGATAAGCCAATTTCTACGCGAGGGGAGAGGGGACGGAGGGCCCCCCCCCCTCCCCTAGATTTCAGACGGGGCGTGGGAGGAGGGAAGCTGGAACTGGCGTCAGAGAAATGAAGGTACCAGAGGAAAAATAAAGAATGGACGCAGATCGGGTTGATGGCGTGAAAGTGGATCATGGAACATCGTTTTTCTGGGACTGTTACTTATTCCTGCTTCTGCTACTGCTGCCCTGCTGCTGTTGCTGCTAGTGGTAGATGGGCTGCTCCTTCTGCTGCTATTAGTGGTAGTAGGGTTGCTTCTGCTGCTATTAGTGGTAGTAGGGCTGCTTCTGCTGCTATTAGTGGTAGTAGGGCTGCTTCTGCTGCTATTAGTGGTAGTAGGGCTGCTTCTGCAGCTATTAGTGGTAGTTGGGCTGCTTCTGCTGCTATTAGTGGTAGTAGGGCTGCTTCTGCTGCTATTAGTGGTAGTTGGGCTGCTCCTTCTGCTGCTATTAGTGGTAGTAGGGCTGCTTCTGCCGCTATTGCTGCACTGTTGAAAATTTGCTTTAAATAAACTGTACAAATCCTGGAATAAATGTTGCCAGGTATTTACCGTTTTAAAAACTGATACATTGACGTAAAGGAGGGATATTACGGTCACCAACTCGTAAAAGATGATAACAAAGTATGGTAAAAATTACAGTCGCCTGTATTTTACGGAAATACGGCCGAGAACAGTATATTTTTACGGAGAATTTCCGATTAAAATTAGTGGCTTTTTTTTTTTTTTTTTTTTTTTTTTTTTAATGGTGTGCTTTTATGATTGGAACTGATGCTTTAGTTGCATGAGTTGCTTTTATTTATCTAATGCTTTCGTGATAAAATACGATGCAGTTTTATGTTTTTGGGCTGCTGCTGCTGCTGTTAGTGGTGGTATGGCTGCTATTGCAGTCGCTACTTTTCTGACTATAACTGATACATTGGTTGCAGAATTTTTTTTTCATCCTATTCATCCTTGATAGATTACGATTTGGTTTCACGTTCCTTTATCTCCATAAGTAGTATTTTCTTTTTTTTTTCTTTTTCTTATCTAAACTAAGGTATAATTTATTATTACTATTATTTATTATCATTATTTTTATTATTGTTGTTATTGTTTTTGTTATTATTATTATTATTTTTATTATTATTATTATTTTTATTATTATTGTCATTATTACTAGCTAAGCCTTAATCCTAGTAGGAGAATTCGAATGTTATAATCACAAAGGCTCCAACAGGGAAAAAATAACCATTGAGGAAAGGAAATGCAATGGATAGTTTAATTCTTTAGTGATTTGTTAAGTTGACCCCAAATAGTCAAAATAATTCGAAATCACACTATAAAAGGTTACAGAGGATAAATTCGGCCCATCTTTTATTACTATGAACCATCAGTAGAAGCTTATTGTTAATTTTGTATTACAGTTTCCTATGTAAAATATTTAATACGTCATCATCATCATCATCATCATCATCGACTATTAACGCAAAGGGCCTCAGTTAGATTTAGCCAGTCGAGCTTTTAATTCAATACTTCCTCATTCATTGTTTCCTACTTCGCGCCTCATAGTCCTCAGCCATGTAGGCCCGGGTCTTCCAACTCTTCTTGTGCCTTGTGGAGCCCAGCTGAACTTTTTATTTTATTATTATTTTTTTTTGTAAATAAAAAAGATAATACAAATGGAATTAATGGAATTTAATCTGATACATATTCATTTTTTTTTTTGTAAATAAAAAAATAATACAAATGGAATTTAATTTGATGCATATTAATTTTAATTGTTTATTTTTTCAGGTCCAAGTAATCTGCTGGCAATAGATGAAAGTGGCAGCACATTTGCATATGCCCACCTCTCCGTAGGCGAAGAATTTGCAACGAAATCAAGCCAAGATAATACAAGGTCAACGACTGGAGCAGACTTATACGCTGAGCTATGTCCAGATGGGGTGGTGACTTGGAGCTGGGCTTTTGGAGATGAAACTGAAGGACCTCTTACGGAAAACAGTGGCATTGCGAGAATCAAAAGAGAAGCTGTGATGTGGTCAGATGAGAATGACGAAGGAGAGATGAATTCCAGAGCAAATAACCTGAAAATTGTACCTCTTGATATTCCAGTAGAAATAACCAAACTGAAAAGTAGCGAAGAGGAGCTTACGAGAATCAAAAGAGAATCTGTGGTGTGGCCAGATGAGAATGACGAAGGAAAGAAGAATTCTAGAGGAAATAACCTGAAAATTGCCGCTCTTGATATTCCAGCAGAAATAACCAAACTGAAAAGAAGCGAAGAGGAGCATACGAGGAAGTACGGCCAGTCTCTTATTTCTTCAGAGGCAACTGACGGACGCGTAAAGAAGTTAGCCGGTAGTGAAAATGTCCCCAGGTCTGGTGGACTGTTGACAGAAATGGCCGTCCAGCAGGTGAATGGTCAAAATAAAGAACTAGAGGAAATGGCGAAGCTCGCAGAGGAGGAGCACAAATTCCAGGCCGATGGCTCTCCAGGGAGTGATGGCGGGTTACACCCTACCTTACTACCGGAGGGAAGTTTCCGCGTCTCCGGTTCTCCTCCGCCCTCTGGCTCTCCTTCTAAAACTCCTACTCAACGTAGAAAACCAACGACTACAACTTCTAGTGGTTTAGAGGGACATTCTAAATCGATTGATTCCAGTATTACTGATGATCATCAAGATTTTCCAGCAAGAAATGTTAACCTATTATCCAGCACTGATGATTCAGTTAGTGTCGGAAGTCGAAGCGTTTATCCTTCAGACACTCCTACTTCAGTCGACTATTCTTCTGACACTCCTACTTCAGTCGAGTATCCTTCTGCCACTCCTACTTCAGTCGACTATTCTTCTGACACTCCTATTTCAGTCGACTATTCTTCTGACACTCCTACTTCAGTCGACTATCCTCCTCACACTCCTACTCCAATGAATTATCCTTATGCCAGTCCTACTTCAGTCGACTATCCTTCTGAAACCCCTACTTCAGTGAACTATCCTTCTGACACTCCTACTTCAGTTGACTATCCTTCTGACACCCTTACTTCAGTCGAGTATCCTTCTGCCACTCCTGCTTCAGTCGATTATTCTTCTGCCACTCCTGCTTCAGTAAATTATCCTTCTGACACTCCTACTTCAGTCGACCCTGATGGAGTTACATCTGATAAGTTGCCAGCTATAGAAGTCAGTCACCTATATCACGATAGTGGCGTATATGACTTCACTGCTGTACTTAGCTGTGACGAGAAGCCAATCCGTAGAAAAGTTGTTGAATCTGCCTTTACTGTCGCCGTACTTCTTCAGGATGTGAAAATCAGGTGAGTGTGGGATTCAGTAAAAAAAATTTCTTTTATTGAAACTAACATTAAATTTTCTTCCAGATGTTACTTGTAAGTTAATCATGTATCATTATGTTCATAATTTTATTAGAACAGAATCACTAACAAAAATGTTCTTTAATTAGTTTTCTTTCAGATGTCTCTTTCAAGTTAATCATGTATCATTAGGTTCATAATGTCAAAAATGTTATTTTATTCAAACTAGCGTTAGTTTTCTTCCAGGTATTACTTTTAAGTTAATCATGTATCATTATGTTCATAATGTTTTTAGAACAGAATCACTTACAAAAATGTTCTTTTATTGAAACTTAACATTAGTTTTCTTCCAGATATTACTTTTAAGTCAATTATGTATCACTATGTTTATAGAACAAAATCACTTACAAACATTTTCTTTTATTCTTTCTTTTCATTATTTTATAGCTATTTCTGGATATTCTCTCAAAACTAAGTTCATATAAAAATCCTTTTGGATATTTGATTATAAATGTGTCTTATCTGATTGATGTAGTCTTTCTCTGAAATTTTTTACTGCAAGGAACTTACCTTTTCGGAAACTCTCGTATCTTTATAGATAATGATAAGAATTAACATGGGATAATGTTTTGCATATCTAATAAAAAAAAAAATATTCATGGAAATTATGATCATATTTTGATTGATAATGTAAGGTACCAAACCAATACCCTAAAAAACGCAAACACACACACACACACACGTATATATATATATATATATATATGTGTGTGTGTGTGTGTGTGTGTACATACGGTGTGATATATACGGTACAATATATAAACTAGTGTACGTGACCCGTCAAAAATGATGATTAAATATTTAAATAGATATACTCATTAAAACTGCTCCCCCTTTCCTAACTCCAACACACTAGTTTGGGCAATTTGTAGGAGATTGTTGTTTTCCAAGTGGTTACCCGTCAGCGTGATAGTATATATATATATATATATATATCCAGACACTTACTCTTAGTACATAGGGGAGATAAATTCAAAGCCTTCATTACACCTATGATCGCCTCCGAATTTGGTAACAGGACCCAGCACGTGAGATAGACACTGTTCGGTTGACCTTTGACCTTCAGTCGTTAACCAACTCTGAATTGAGTAGTTCTCCTAAAACATCCCAGACCCCCATACTCTCTCTCTCTCTCTCTCTCTCTCTCTCTCTCTCTCTCTCGATGTAGTCTAGATACCCCAATGATGGCTGGCCCTCCTTCATCCTGTCTTGTTGGCCACATCGGTATTCTGAGCCATGAATTATAATGTAGAGTTTTCCATTATCATAAACATCTCTCTCGGTCTAGAATCGGAATCGTGTTCAGGTCTTGGGAGACTTAAATAGTGTGAGAAACGGTGGTGCTAGAAGTTTTCTTAGACAATTGTGGTTTTTTTTTTTTTTTTTTCTATATGGTTTATGCATATTTCAGGTTTTGGGTTGTAACAGTTTTAAGTTTATGATTTTATGTTTATATTTTACTTTTTGGTTCATGATAAAATTTGCTTTTTAACAGTTTCAGGATATTGTTGTTGTTTTTCTTTTTAAATTTCAGGTTTTGGTTTGCTACAGATTTAGGTTTATGATTTTAATTTTGTTTTTTACATTTGGTTAATAAAAATTTTCGATTCGTAACAGTTTCAGGATAGTTTTTATTTTTTTTTATTATAACTTTTTTTTCATTTTCTTTAGTTTATAAGAACTTTTGGTTTTGGTTTATTATAGTTCTAGGATCATGTTTTAATAATTTTTTACTTTTTGGGTTTATAGCATTTTCTAGCTTTGGATTGTAATAGTTTTAGGATAATGTGCTTTTCTTTTTTTTATCATTTGGTTTGTAACATTTTTTAAATTTTGGTTTGTAATAATTTCAGGATAGTGTTTTTTTCATATTTGATTTATAACAATTTCAGGTTTTGGATGTTAACAGTTTTAGGGTAAGGTTTTTTTCCCTTTTTTACATTTTAGATTATAAAATTTTTGGATTTGGTTTTTAACAGTTTTAGATTTTTTTTTTTACTTTTTTGGCTTATAAAAGTGTTGGGTTTTAATTTTAGCGGTTTCAGGATAATGTTTTATAATATATATTTCTCTCTCTCTCTCTCTCTCTCTCTCTCTCTCTCTCTCAAAATCTTTATTTTTTTATCCTTAATTCGCCTTTCCCTGCGATTCATGAGCGACTTTTAAACTTGAAATATCTCTGCAAAAGTTTATATTAAGTTGTTTATCTCTCTCTCTCTCTCTCTCTCTCTCTCTCTCTCTCCCCAAATTTTTTTATTCATTTTTCACTAGTTCCTCTTTCATGAGCGACTTTTAAACTTGGAATATCTCTGCAAAAGTTTATATCATATTCTCTCTCTCTCTCTCTCTCTCTCTCTCTCTCTCTCTCTCTTATTCTTTTGTCCTTAATTCGTCTTTCCCTGCGATTCATGAGCAACTTTTAAACTTCAAATATCTGCAAAAGTTTATTTTATGTTCTCTCTCTCTCTCTCTCTCTCTCTCTCTCTCTCTCTCATTGTATTTTCACTAATTCCTCTTTCCCTGCGATTCCTGAGTGACTTGTAAACTTTAAATACCTCTACAAACGTTTATATATTCTCTCTCTCTCTCTCTCTCTCTCTCTCTCTCTCTCTTCAAATTTTTTATTAATTTTTCACTGGTTCCTCTTTCATGAGCGATTTTTAAACTTTGAATATCTCTGCAAAAGTTTATATTATATTTCTCTCTCTCTCTCTCTCTCTCTCTCTCTCTCTCTCTCTCTCTCTCAAATCCTTTCTTATTCGTTTTCACTCATCCGTCTTTCCCTGGTTGGGTCGTTATGTGGCACGCATCATTAGCCCTGGCCTCCTCTTTTTGAAAATAAAAAAAAGGAAAGAAGAAGAACGAAGGAAAGCAAAACTCGTCTTGTGTTATGTCGCTAATTTTCTTAATGGTTACTCAAGACACCATCACAGCGAGCAATTTGTCTTCGGGGTTCTTTATCGCCTGTCTTTTTGCATGGAGATCTTTATCCTTTTCCTGCTCTCATTTGGGCCGAATCCTTTTGTTCCTCTTTCCAAAGTGTGTTCGTTTGTGAGGGGGGGGTGGGAGGGGGGGAGGGGGAGGGGGTTAGTGGTGGTGGAAGGGCCAGGGGTGGGGGGTGGGGGGGGGCTTTGAGTAAGCGTGTCGAGATTCGTCTGAAGATTTATTTTTCTTGAGATGGGGTGGAGATTAGGCACAACGATTTGTAGAATATATATATATATATATATATATTATGTATATATGTTTATATATTTATATATATTATATATATATAACTATATATATATATATATATATATACTTATATGTAACTATATATATATCTATATATATATATATAGAGAGAGAGAGAGAGAGAGAGAGAGAGAGAGAGAGTTATTGTTATTATTATTATGGAAATATCATCCATTCTGTTCCATTTTCCTATCTGTACCGCACGGGTTTCATACACGCTCGTACACTAACGTTTTTTTTTTTTTTTTTTTTTTTTTATCCCGCTCTCACCTGCATCGAAAATATAAACCTGTTTAAGCTTGCTATCGCATGTTTTATCGTTTGAATTGTGTGTCAGTCTTACTCTCAACCATCTATATATAAGGTCGTTATCGCACACATATCCAACCTACGTTTCATGTCTCACTGGCCACTCCATCATGAAATTGCTTTGTAATAAATGGCAACAGCACTGGGATAGTCTATATGGCAATAAAATGAGAGAAGTAACAAATGTCATATCTCCTTGGAGGTATGACATGATGCCCCGAAAATGAGAGACTTCTCTTTGTCGTCTCCGTATTGGTCACACTCGGTTGACACACGAGTTTCTGCTGAAGGGCCAACACCAACCGTATTGCGACGACTGTTTAGTACCTTTAACAGTGAGGCATTTGTTGACCGAATGCCCCAATTATAATAACTTAAGGAATATATATTTGTTTGAGGCTCGAGGTGAGGATGGCAGGTTCATCCTTGCAAGGATTCTTGGACATGATGTGTCCTACTATGCACAGTGGCATTTTTAGATTTATTTCAGAAGCAGGTCTTTTGAAAACTAACTTTTATAATGACATTAAACTTTTATGGTTTTAATTTGATATTCTTTATATATATATATATATATATATACATATATATATATATATATATATATATAAACTAAATGATATCGGCGTCAATGACCTTAGATGTCAGGATGCCTGGAAACTTTAAATCAATCAATCAATCAATGGCCACTCTTATTCCCTCACCACCACATAGTATATTCTATAAAACAATTATTGTTCCCAATATCTTTTCTTATATATCAGTAATCCATAACAGGTTTCACATTGCATATCTATTGATTCTATCTGGAATATTTTTAGTTCCCAATATGCCTGAACAGCTTTTTCCCTTTACATTGAAATATTTATTTTACTTGCCTTCTCTCCAGCCTAATCAACGCTGTTCATTACTTTTTATAAATTCTTGATATAATTTTAACATTTTCGATCCAAATCCAGTTCTACATCTTCTCTGGAAGACTTTAATGTCGGAAACTTATAATTCTTTGTGTTTATATCACCTATTCCTTTATACAAAGAGACCCATTAGTCCATTCAACTCTTCTTTAACAGCCACTCCATCATCCAGACTTACTTTATTTGATGGGAAATCACCTAATCCCTCTTGTTGCATCAATTCCATTCAACTACTTGTAGAACAATGTGTCATGTTTTAAGAAAAAAAATTTATAATCATTTATTCATTTCCATTTTTTTTTTTTTTTTTTTTTTTTTTTTTGACTGTATCCATCCTCCAGTATCTATTATAGATTAGCTTATCTCCTGACAGGAATAAGAACTCTATCATGTTTCCAGACTTCTAAACTTGTCTTAAATCTTCCTAACCTGCTATTATTATTATTATTATTATTATTATTATTATTATTATTATTATTATTATTATTATTAAATGCTAAGCTACAACACTAACACTAGTTGGAAAAGCAGGATGCTATAAGCCCAGGGGCTCCAACAGGGAAAATAGCCCAGTGAGGAAAGGAAACAAGGAAAAATAAAATATTTTAGAGGAAAGGAAACAAGGAAAAATAAAATATTTTAGAGGAAAGGAAACAAGGAAAAATAAAATATTTTAAGAACATTAAAAACATTAGAATAAATATTTCCTATATAAACAAAAAAAAAACTTCAAACAACTATAACTAACTACAAGAACCCCTCACTGACTGAGTGATCTCATCTTGTATCGCTAATTCTTCGTACACTCCTTTCAATTCTGCGTTCCTTGCCTATTTACACATATTTTCTCCTTTATACTCTTCTCACATCCCTATCATTAACTATAGTCCATTTCTGTTAGCGAGTCATATTTGCACCGACTCGCAACGGTGCCCTTTTAGCTGGGAAAAGTTTCCTGATCGCTGATTGGTTGGACAAGATAATTCTAACCAATCAGCGACCAGGAAACTTTTCCGAGCCAAAAGGGCACCGTTGCGAGTCGGTGCAAATATGACTCGCTAAAAGAAATGGACTATAGCAATTACATGTATATACATATTTCATATCTTTCTCATCAATATAAATTTTATTCATAACTTTTATTTCAAATTGATAAGGATACTGCATTATCTCTTGCCATTTCCTTCCTCGCCATTGCATTTATGTTCGCTGTTGCTCAATTTAACAAACTTTTACATAATTTAAAAAATTGCTGAAATAATTTGACGACGCTTCCAGACTGTTGAGAAATTCCGTTGCAAGTAAATTGTAGTATATTGCAGTTTTGTAATCATACTTAGGATGTTCTTCTCAAATTACTACATCATATCCAGTACAAAAAAGGCCATGATATATATATATATATATATATATATATATATGTATATATATATATAATAGGGGGTTTATCATGCTTAAAATGAGTATCCAATTCACTTCGGATTCAATCTCGGGATATCGCTTATGAATAACTAACATAATAAATCAAATATGTTGTATTTTCTTTACTAAGGTTTTCAAATGAATTTTTTTTTTTTTTTTTCTCCAATGCTGAAAAGCCTTCAGTAGCTGATGTTAGTTTTGAGGTGGACAATAACCCTTGCTGAAAAAGCCCCCATTGTTATTATTTTGTTTAGTCGAACATAAAACGCCCCACTTAAAAAAAGAAAAAAAAAAGACGCAATCTATTTTATAAGTCCAATAGCCTTAATAACGGCGTCAGACCTTCTTGAAGGCGTATCCAAACGCGGCGAGAAAAGACATGAAACAAATGAAAGAAGAAGACCCAGCGGGTGGCGAAAGGTTGACTGGCGGCCTCAAAAGGCTATTCATTGGCCCAACGACGTCCTCGGACCAGTCAGGAGGAGGAGGAGGAAGAGGAGGTGGAGAAGGACCTTTATGAAGAGACTTTATATGTGTGGCGAGGGGCGCACAACGGAATGAAATTTCCCTCGCTTTGGCACCGGGGAAGTGTCTCGTGCCAGCCCTGTGGACCCAATTAGAGTCAACCCAACTCTTGATGGCTCTCGCTCGTCCTTCCATAACCCCCTCCCCCACCCCATTCCTCCTCCTCCTCCCCCCCCCTTCCTCTATCCTGTACCTCCATCCACTATCCACCCTTTATCCCTTCCCTTTTACCCACTCACCGTCTTTTTCTCTTTTTCCTTTCCTGCTCTTTTGGGTGGAAACATTTTTCTCGCCTTTTTTGAAACGTGTGTGTGTGTGTGTGTATATATATATATATATATATATACATATTTATATATATATATATATATATATGTATGGTTAGAATGTATATGTATATAATTATATATAACTAAGGATATGTATGCATATGAATATCTACTGTGTGTATATACTGTATATATATATATATATATTTATATATTTATGTATATATATATATACATATATATATATATATATATATATATATATATATATATATATATATATATAACCTTTCATTTATGAATTAGCAAACCTGTCCTTTAGTATTGAAAATTTCGGTCATTTACTGATGCCTCTATATTTAATGACAGCGTTTTCAGTGTTATTGCACATTACATTATACAAGGAATATGTGCGTGCATGATTGTACATATGCATTATTTAAGGTTATACCATTCGTTAATATATCTTGAGTTTTTTATACATGCCTAATTTTAAACTCCTGTAAATGTATACTGTATATGAATGAAGTTCACGCTTTGCTATTACCTCATCTCCCGTTTTCTGTCAGTTAGCTGCAGGCATACAAGCCACCGGTTGTTTTCAATTACATGCAGACATACAAGCAACAGTTTTCTGTTGACTACATGCAATCATACAAACAACTGTTTGCTGCTAATTAGATACAGACGTACAAGCAAGAATTTGCTGTCAATTAATTGCACACATACAAGCGACTGCTTGCTTTCAGTTACATGCAGACATACATGCAACAGTTTGCGGTTAACTACATGTAATCATACAAACAAGTGTTTGCTGCCAATTACATAAAGACATACAAGTAACAGTTTGCTGTTAATTATATGCAGTCATATAAGCAACTGTTTGCTGCCACTTATATGCAGATATACAAGCAACCGTTTGCAATCAATTACATGCAAGCATATAAGCAATTGTTTCACTTACAAGCAACAGTTTGCTGCCACTTACATACAAACATACAAGCAAGAATTTCCTGCCAACTGTGTAGAGACATACAAGCAACTGTTTTCTGTTAATTGCATGCATAGGTACAAACAATTGATTGTTGTTAATTAGATGAAGACATACAGTACAAGCAAATGTATGCTGTTAGTTACATGCATAGGTACAAGCAACCGGTTGCTTTCAATTACATGCAGACATGCAAGCAACTGTTAGTTGTTAATTACATCCTCACATACAAGCAACCATTTTCTATCAGTTATATGCAGACATACAAACAATTGTTTTCTGTTAGTTACATGCAGACATGCAGGGAAACACCGGTTTGTTGTTAATTACATGCTCACATACAAGCAATCATTTACTGTTAATTACATTCAGACATACATACAATTCTTTTCTGTTAGTTACACGCAGACATGCAAGCAAACACCTGTTTGTTGTTAATTACATGCTCACATACAAGCAACCATTTACTGTTAATTACATGCAGACATACAAACAATTGTTTTCTGTTAGTTACATGCAGACATGCAAGCAAACACCTGTTTGTTGTTAATTACATGCTCACATGCAAGCAACCATTTACTGTTAATTACATGCAGACATGCAAGCAAACACCTGTTTTTTGTTAATTACATGCTCACATGCAAGCAACCATTTACTGTTAATTACATTCAGACATGCACACAACTGTTTGTTGTTAATTACATGCTCACATGCAAGCAACCATTTACTGTCAATTACATGTAGACATGCACACAACTGTTTGTTGTTAATTACATGCTCACATGCAAGCAACCATTTACTGTCAATTACATGTAGACATGCACACAACTGTTTGTTGTTAATTACATGCTCACATGCAAGCAACCATTTACTGTCAATTACATGTAGACATGCAAACAACTGTTTGTTGTTAATTACATGCTCACATACAAGCAACCATTTACTATCAATTACATGCAGACAGGCAAACAACTACTTGTTGTTAATTACATGCTCACATACAAGCAACCATTTACTGTCAATTACATGGAGACATACAAACAATTTTCTGTTAGTTACATGCAGACATGCAAGCAAACGCCTGTTTGTTGTTAATTACATGCTTACATACAAGCAACCATTTACTGTATACAAACAATTGTTAATGGTGATATATATTTAAACAGAAGTGCGCACAAACATGCGTATGGTTACGCCTAAAGTGATTATCACTCTGTTGCCACCTCGGTAGGTTTTTTCTTTAGCCGCTCGGGTGTCCGGACGCGGTCAGTTAGTCCTTCAGGCTTTGGGAAAAATATTGGATATCACGGCAGTGATCCTTCTGGTATCCCCTTTTAAGCGCTTGCTGGCCATAGAGTGAAGGACTACGAGAGAGAGAGAGAGAGAGAGAGAGAGAGAGAGAGAGAGAGAGAGAGAGAGAGAGAGAGAAGGGGGCTATCAATTTTTATGTCATTTGCTTTTACTGCGTTGGGGATGTGTTTGCATGTGAGGTATTTGCATTTTTTTTTTATTTTTTTTTTATTTAAGGGTTATATTGGAGGAGTTTTTATTCTGCCTTGTTTTTATTTAGTTATTACGTGGTTTGATATGTATTTATTTTTTATTAGTAGTGGATTTAATTATTTTTTTATTCATATGGACCTTTCTTATTAGTAGTGAATTTAATTAATCTTAGATTTTTATTCTTATGGACTTTGTTTTTGAGGTAACCGTTAATCTAATGTTATTTCATGTTTATGTATATGAACTTCCAGACATGTTTCAAGTTACTTCAGTCTCCAAAATTACGAAACGAAAGTTCATCTCATTCTTCTAAAAGGGGCATTTCTTGATTTCCAATACTTGCACGAGGAGAACGTAATATCGTGTTTTTATCTGTCATTAAGAATTTTTGAGGTTCCCTTAATCAAATAGTTTCTGAATTGTTTGAATCAATTTAATCCAATAATTTCCAAAAAAAAGAAAAGAGGCATTTTGTTTAAATTTATTTATCCCGAAAGGGAACCTTAGTCTTGATCAAATCATAATTATTATATTACTTGCTGTAAAGAAACGCAAAACTGTCAGATAATTCAAATTCATTGCATTAGCTTATTTGAAACGTCCTCACTTGGGGATCTGTTAGACTGGGAATCGAGACCCGTTCAAATTCAATAGTTTCTTGTAGCGTCTTTAACTTCGTCATCCTTATGAGCTAAGGATGGAGGGTTTGGGGGACCTATAAGGGTACCTACTTAGTCATCAGCAGCCATTGTCTGGCCCTTCCTGGTCCTAGCTTGATGGAGAGGAGCTTGGACGCTGATCATATGTATTTATGGTCAGTGTTTAGGGCATTGTCACTATCCCTTGCTTCTGCCATTCAATCTCTAGTGCATTGTCACTATCCCTTGCCTCTGCCATTCAATCTCTAGTGCATTGTCACTATCCCTTGCCTCTGCCATTCAATCTCTAGTGCATTGTCACTATCCCTTGCCTCTGCCATTCAATCTCTAGTGCATTGTCACTATCCTTTGCCTCTGCCATTCAATCTCTACTGCATTGTCACTATCCCTTGCCTCTGCCATTCAATCTCTAGTGCATTGTCACTATCCCTTGCCTCTGCCATTCAATCTCTAGTGCATTGTCACTATCCCTTGCCTCTGCCATTCAATCTCTAGTGCATTGTCACTATCCCTTGCCTCTGCCATTCAATCTCTAGTGCATTGTCACTATCCCTTGCCTCTGCCATTCAATCTCTAGTGCATTGTCACTATCCCTTGCCTCTGCCATTCAATCTCTAGTGCATTGTCACTATCCCTTGCCTCTGCCATTCAATCTCTAGTGCATTGTCACTATCCCTTGCTTCTGCCATTCAATCTCTAGTGCATTGTCACTATCCCTTGCCTCTGCCATTCAATCTCTAGTGCATTGTCACTATCCCTTGTCTCTGTCATTGTCACTATCCCTTGCCTCTGCCATTCAATCTCTAGTGCATTGTCACTATCCCTTGCCTCTGCCATTCAATCTCTAGTGCATTGTCACTATCCCTTGCCTCTGCCATTCAATCTCTAGTGCATTGTCACTATCCTTTGCCTCTGCCATTCAATCTCTACTGCATTGTCACTATCCCTTGCCTCTGCCATTCAATCTCTAGTGCATTGTCACTATCCCTTGCCTCTGCCATTCAATCTCTAGTGCATTGTCACTATCCCTTGCCTCTGCCATTCAATCTCTAGTGCATTGTCACTATCCCTTGCCTCTGCCATTCAATCTCTAGTGCATTGTCACTATCCCTTGCCTCTGCCATTCAATCTCTAGTGCATTGTCACTATCCCTTGCCTCTGCCATTCAATCTCTAGTGCATTGTCACTATCCCTTGCCTCTGCCATTCAATCTCTAGTGCATTGTCACTATCCCTTGTCTCTGTCATTCAATCTCTAGTGCATTGTCACTATCCCTTGCCTCTGCCATTCAATCTCTAGTGCATTGTCACTATCCTTTGCCTCTGCCATTCAATCTCTAGTGCATTGTCACTATCCCTTGCCTCTGCCATTCAATCTCTAGTGCATTGTCACTATCCTTTGCCTCTGCCATTCAATCTCTAGTGCATTGTCACTATCCCTTGCCTCTGCCATTCAATCTCTAGTGCATTGTCACTATCCCTTGCCTCTGCCATTCAATCTCTAGTGCATTGTCACTATCCCTTGCCTCTGCCATTCAATCTCTAGTGCATTGTCACTATCCCTTGCTTCTGCCATTCAATCTCTAGTGCATTGTCACTATCCCTTGCTTCTGCCATTCAATCTCTAGTGCATTGTCACTATCCTTTGCCTCTGCCATTCAATCTCTAGTGCATTGTCACTATCCCTTGCCTCTGCCATTCAATCTCTAGTGCATTGTCACTATCCCTTGCTTCTGCCATTCAATCTCTAGTGCATTGTCACTATCCCTTGCTTCTGCCATTCAATCTCTAGTGCATTGTCACTATCCTTTGCCTCTGCCATTCAATCTCTAGTGCATTGTCACTATCCCTTGCTTCTGCCATTCAATCTCTAGTGCATTGTCACTATCCCTTGCCTCTACCATTCAATCTCTAGTGCATTGTCACTATCCCTTGCCTCTGCCATTCAATCTCTAGTGCATTGTCACTATCCTTTGCCTCTGTCATTCAATCTCTAGTGCATTGTCACTATCCCTTGCCTCTGCCATTCAATCTCTAGTGCATTTTCACTATCCCTTGCCTCTGCCATTCAATCTCTAGTGCATTGTCACTATCCCTTGTCTCTGCCATTCAATCTCTAGTGCATTGTCACTATCCTTTGCCTCTGCCATTCAATCTCTAGTGCATTGTCACTATCCTTTGCCTCTGCCATTCAATCTCTAGTGCATTGTCACTATCCCTTGCCTCTGCCATTCAATCTCTAGTGCATTTTCACTATCCCTTGCCTCTGCCATTCAATCTCTAGTGCATTGTCACTATCCCTTGCCTCTGCCATTCAATCTCTAGTGCATTGTCACTATCCCTTGCCTCTGCCATTCAATCTCTAGTGCATTGTCACTATCCCTTGCCTCTGCCATTCAATCTCTAGTGCATTGTCACTATCCCTTGCCTCTACCATTCAATCTCTAGTGCATTGTCACTATCCCTTGCCTCTGCCATTCAATCTCTAGTGCATTTTCACTATCCCTTGCTTCTGTCATTCGTGAGTGATCTTTGAACCTTTATACACAAGTTCTTAATTTATGCCACCATATATAAAATTTCATTCTTTATTATATTGAAACCGTTTAGTGATAGGTATTCGGATATAAAAAGATGTGCTTGCAGTACAGAGCTATTCATGTCCGTAGTCTCCGTACCATGGTCTTCCACTATCTTAGGTTAGAGTTCTCTTGCTTGAGGGTATACTCAGGCACACTACTCTATGTGTTCCCTTATTTCCTTTCCTCTTTGGGACTATTTTCCTTGTTGGATCTCTGGGGCTTATACCACCCTGCTTCTCCAGTTAGGTTTATGGCTTAGCTAGTGATAATAATAATAATAATAATAATAATAATAATGATTAGGAAGTTTATTACGCAAGCTCTCTCCTCCCAAGTTAGCCCCCACAAGACATCCGAAAGACTGAAGTTATTAAGACTTTCAAGAAGGAACTAAAGACTTTCTTGTTCAATAAGTGCTTCGAGCGTGTGGATTTGACAAAAAACGAGTAATATGCGATGTGAAACGCTGAATGCCTAGGAATGAACATATTAAAATAACTGTGAAGGTTCTGTACAGAGTAGGGTTCATCTGCTGCATAGGACCAATAAAAAAGCAGCCCTTAACCCCTTCGCTGCCAGTGGTGAATTCAACAAAACTTTTGATGTAGCATAATCTTTCAAGACCACAAAAATATTAGCTTGTTTATATTCATTGGAAATCTCTCATGATGACCTTTCCAATAAATACCAACTTGTTATGGTTTGGGTGATTTTGAAATGTTTATCAATTTTTCATATTTTGATTAGGTCAGCAGTGAAAGGTTGAAGTAAAGTAAGTAAGCCACAGTGTTTAGAAATGTACATACACCAGACCAAATAAACCTAAATTCATTTATTATTATTATTATTATTATTATTATCATTATTATTATTATTATTATTATTGTTGTTGTTGTTGTTATTGATATTATCAGATGTAGTGATGGCGATGATATTTTCTTCAAGTCAACGGGAAAGTCGAAGGGATAGATAATCCAGATAAAAGTTTTCAAAGAATATAATTCATCAAGTCATGAGTAAATTCTAATTAAGAATAAGAACTTCAATCAAAACTTTAATTCAATTAAATTTGTTTTGCATCAGATTAAGTTACTTTT
>NC_090744.1:17141366-17143866 GCF_036898095.1 Palaemon carinicauda | reverse complement strand
CTCCCCCCCTTCACATCTTCCCCCATTCCTAGTCCTAGAAAGGGGCCATGTATTAAATCAATTCGGAACACACAGGAAAAAGTCAGACGAAATGAGGAAATTATAGATGGAAATCTTGTGCAGTTAATCAGGCAGAAAACTAATTTCAGACTTCTCTATATTAACAAGGACTGGGGATAATAAGGCGTAACCCTCAAACTCATTTTTTTCTTTTCAAGAAATTGACTGCATTAGACCGGAAGTTTAAAACAGCCTTCATTAAAGTACTGTATGTGCAAATTAGCCCTTGCGTCTCCCAGCAGAGATGATTTTTATTTAATATGAATTATTCAAGAGGAAGAAGGTGCTCTATTAGATATTCATTATGCTTATTCGAGTTTTTATTGGTAAAAAGGAGGTTTGAATTAAAAATCTCGATATGGTAAATTTATTTCGAAATTAGGAAGGTGGGCTTTAGTGTCTTTAAGGCACAAAGTTGTTGTTTTTATTTTTTTTATTTCTTTTTTTCTTTCTTTTTTTGTGTGTGTATGTGTGTGTGTGTGTTTAATATCTTGAATTTAATAATATTGTGAATGTAGGAAGGAAGGGACGTCAATTGCTTGAACCTATTCTGGGGTCAAATGTTCCATGTGAGAGGCTAAGCAAAAACCAGGTATAAAGGAGCCTTTTGACTGTAACTGCAGGGAGATATATATAAAGTAATGCTGATAAGGATGAATCGTATAACGAAATATTCGATATTCATTATGCTTATTCAAGTTTTTATTTGTAAGAAGGAGGTTTAAATCAAAATTTTCGATATGGTAAATTTATTTCGAAATTAGGAAGGTGTGCTCTAGTTAAGGTACAAAGAAGTTATATATATATATATATATATATATATATATATATATATATATATATATATATATATATATATATATATACTGTGTATACATCATATATATTTGAAAGATACTGAATTTAAATGCGGCAATCTTTGTTGAATTATACAACTTCGGTACAAACAACGACACAGTGACTTTATCAAATTTTATTTTATCGTAATTAAATGTAAGGTAGTAATTATTGGATTTGAAAAGATCCTAATATATTATGATACTTATTGATGCTACTCATTGTTGGTGTTAGAAATAAAAAAAAATATGGTTTGCACATGATGTTACTCTTCTTACGATTAAGATCTTATTCCCAGAATGATCAGAAATAAGTCGTTATTTTACCAAAATCAAGATTTTGTTCGTTAAATGATTTTGTACCTTGCGAAAATTTAAATATCTAATTATCATAGGTTTGAATTTCTAACTTATTTTCCTATCTATTACATTAATATATATATATATATATATATATATATATATATATATATATATATATATATATATATATATATATACATACATACATATATATATATATATATATATATATATATATATATATATATATATATATATATATATATATATATATATATATATATATAAATATTTACCCGTTATTTCTGACGGGTCGTGTACTAGCAACGGCATAATACAGCAGGTAGGTAGTAGGTTGGCCAGGATACCAGCCACCTGTTGAGATACTACCGCTAGAGAGTTATGGGGTCCTTTGACAGGCCAGATAGTGCTGCATTGGATCCTTCTCTCTGGTTGCGGTTCATTTTCCTGCTCACACATACACCGAATAGTCTGGCCTATTCTTTACATATTCTTCTCTGACTTCACACACCTGGCAACTCTGTGATTATCAAACAATTCTTCCTCTCTCAAGGGGTTAACTATTGCACTGTTATTGTTCAGTGGGTACTTTCCTCTTGGTAAGGGTGGAAGAAACTCTTTAGCTATGGTAAGCGGCTCTTTTAGGAGGACACTCCAAAATTTAACCATTGCTCTCTATTCCTGGTTAGTAGTATAGCCTCTGTACCATGGTCTTCCACTGTCTTGGGTTAGTTTTCTTGCTTGAGGGTACACTCGGGCACACTATTCTGTACTTTTTTCTTCCTCTTGTTTTGTTAAAGTTTTTATAGTTGATATAGGAAATATTTATTTCAGTGTTGTTACTGTTCTTAGAATATTTTATTTTTCCTTGCTTCTTTTCTTCACTGGGTTATTTTCCCTGTTGGAGCCCCTGGGCTTATAGCATCCTACTTTTCCAACTAGGGTTGTAGCCTAGCAAGTAATAATAATATTAATATCCCCAGTACTTTTGATTATACATATAGATGAAATGACATACCCTGAAATTGTCTTCTCCTCATAGACGTTCCACTAAATCGATTACACAAGGCATAAAAATAGTTGTGTGTCTACATTCATTTCCAGTCTCCTTTCATAATGGTTTTCAGACACACACACACACACATTCTCTCTCTCTCTCTCTCTCTCTCTCTCTCTCTCTCTCTCTCTCTCTCTCTCTCTCATAGTCCCTCGTAGTCTTGAATTCTCGGGCGGAATTCTCCTCCCAGTTCACTTAGCATAACTATGCCATCAACATACCC
>NC_090744.1:17120422-17140866 GCF_036898095.1 Palaemon carinicauda | reverse complement strand
GGGGGGTGGGGGAGGGGTGCGCTGTTCCTATTGGTTAACTAAAGCACCCCAACCCCTTCCCTAGCCTTTTTTTTTTTTTTTTTTTTTTTTTTTGGAGACTAAAACTGTGGGAATTTCCCACTGGTTTAACTAAAGCACTGAATTGCCAAACCTTCATCCCCCCCGCCTCCCCCCCCCCCCACACACACACACTCCTTCCCCCCATTCCTAGTCCTAGAAAGGGGCCATGTATTAAATCAATTCGGAACACACAGGAAAAAGTCAGACGAAATGAGGAAATTATAGATGGAAATCTTGTGCAGTTAATCAGGCAGAAAACTAATTTCAGACTTCTCTATATTAACAAGGACTGGGGATAATAAGGCGTAACCCTCAAACTCATTTTTTTCTTTTCAAGAAATTGACTGCATTAGACCGGAAGTTTAAAACAGCCTTCATTAAAGTACTGTATGTGCAAATTAGCCCTTGCGTCTCCCAGCTGAGATGATTTTTATTTAATATGAATTATTCAAGAGGAAGATGGTGCTCTATTAGATATTCATTATGCTTATTCAAGTTTTTATTGGTAAAAAGGAGGTTTGAATTAAAATCCTAGATATGGTAAATTTATTTCGAAATTAGGAAGGTGTGTATTAGTGGCTAAGGCAGAATTTTTTTTTTTTTCTTACCTATTGAATTTAATAATTGTGAATGTAGGAAGGAAGGGGCGACAATTGCTTGAACCTATTCAGGGGTCTAATGTTCCCTGTGAGAGCTTGGGTAGAAACCAGGTATAAAGGAGCCTTATAACAGTAACAGTAGAGAGATATATAAAGTAATGCTGATAAGGATGAATTATATAAAGAAATATTAGATATTCATTATGCTTATTTAAGTTTTAATTTGTGAAAAGGAGGTTTAAATCAAAATTCTGGATATGGCAAATTTATTTCAAAATTAGTTAAGGCACCTTTTTTTTTTTTTTTAATTTAAATGCGGCAATCTTTGTTGAATTATACAACTTCGTACAAACAACGACACAGTGAGTTTATCAAATTTTATTTTATCATCTTAATTAAGTGTAAGGTAGTGATTAATGGAATGGAAAAGATCCTAATATATTATGATATTGATGCTGCTCATTGTTGGTGTTAGAAATGAAAAAAATATGGTTTGCACATGATGTTACTCTTCTTATGGTTAAGATCTTATTCCTAGAGTGATCAGAAATAAGTCGTTATTTTACCAAAATCAAGATTTTGTTCGTTAAATGATTTTGTACCTTGCTAAAATTTAAATATCTAATTATCATAGGTTTGAATTTCTAACTTATTTTCCTATCTATTAAGTTAATATATATATAATATATATATATATATATATACTGTGTGTGTATATCTAAATATTTAGCAGTTATTTCTGACGGGTTGCGTACTAGCAACATCATAATACAGCAGGTAGGTAGTAGGTTGGCCAGGGTACCAGGCCTACCGTTGAGGTACTACGGCTAGAGAGTTATGGGGTCCTTTGACAGGCCAGACATTGCTACATTGGATCCTTCTCTGTGGTTACGGTTCATTTTCTTGCCCACACATACACCGAATAGTCTGGCCTATTCTTTACATATTCTTCTCTGTCCTCATACAACTGGCAACTCTGTGATTATCAAACAATTTTTCTTCTCTCAAGGGGTTAACTACTGCACTGTAATTGTTCAGTGGCTACTTCCATTGCTCTCTATTCTTGGCTAGTGGTATAGGCTCTGTACCATGGTCTTCCACTGTCCTTGGGTTAGTTTTCATGCTTGAGGGTACACTTGGGAACACTATTCTATCTTATTTCTCTTCCTCTTGTTTTGTTAAAGTTTTTATAGTTGATATAGGAAATATTTATTTCAGTGTTGTTACTGTTCTTAAAATATCTTATTTTTCCTTGCTTCTTTTCTTCACTGGGTTATTTTCCCTGTTGGAGCCCCTGGGCTTATAGCATCCTACTTTTCCAACTAGAGTTGTAGCCTAGAAAGTAATAATAATAATAATATCCCCAGTACTTTTGATTATACATATAGATGAAATGACATACCATGAAATTGTCCTCTTGTCATAGACGTTCCACTAAATCGATTACACAAGGCATAAAAATAGCTGTGTTTCTACATTCATTTCCAGTCTCCTTTCATAATGGTTTTCGGACACACACACACACACACACAATCTCTCTCTCTCTCTCTCTCTCTCTCTCTCTCTCTCTCATAGTCCCTCTCTCTCTCTCTCTCTCTCTCTCTCTCTCTCATAGTCCCCCCCCTCTCTCTCATAGTCCCCCCCTCTCTCTCTCTCTCTCTCTCTCTCATAGTCTCTCGTAGTCTTGAATTCTCGGGCGGAATTCTCCTCCCAGTTCACTTAGCATAACTATGCCATCAACATACCCCGATGCTAGGAGGCGCTCTTTCTTTAGAATACCAGGCGTCTCCATTCCACGTCGTTAAGTATTTATTTCTTTTAGAAGTATGGAGTTGTGGTCGCCTCGCCTGGCCTTTTGGAAATCGATTTTTTGAATTGTCTTCTGTTACAGAATTCTGTTGTTGTTATTGCTGTTATTGCTATTATTATTATTATTATTATTATTATTATTATTGCAAGCTAAGCTATAACCCTAGTTGGAAAAGCAGGATGCTATAAGCCTTCTGTCACAGAATACTGTTGTTGTTATTATTATTATTATTATTATTATTATTATTATTATTATTATTATTATTATTATTATTATTACAAGCTAAGCTATAACCCTAATTGGAAAACTAGGATGCTATAAACCCAAGGGCTCCAACAGGGAAAAATAGCACAGTGAAGGAGAGGAAACAAGGAAGTAACTAAACCACAAGTGAATTAATGAACAATTAAACTAGAATATTTTGAGAACAGCAACAACATTAAATTAGATCCTTCATATATGAATATAAAAACTTCAAGAAAAAAAAGAAGAAGAGATGTTAGAGAAATAGTATGGAGTTGTGGTTCCCTCATTTTGATTTTTTGGAAATCGATTTTTTTAATTGTCTGTTAGTATAGGAGACAAATTTAGATTCATTGTCTAAAATTCGTGATATCGACCTTTAACCTAGTATGCATCATTATTTTATGGCTTATTTGAGATATTCGAAGGATTGTCATTCATTTTTTTTTATTTCATGAATGTTTGTAGATTATACGTCATCATTCATTTGCTTTGTAACATTGGAATATGGCAGTGACCATTTTGTATCCTCTCTTCTTCTGCCAATGAAATGAAATAGAGTTGGAAAAACGAAAGTAATATATATATATATATATATATACATATATATATATTTATATATATATGTGTGTATATATATATATATATATATACATATATATATATTTATATATATATGTGTGTATATATATATATATATATATTATTTTCGTTATAATATTGGAAAAACGAAAGTAATATATATATATATATATATACTTATATACTATATATATATATATATATTATACAGAGAGAGAGAGAGAGAGAGAGAGAGAGAGAGATGCTGGGAGAATATACAACTCCTTTTATTGTAGATTTTTCGAATGCCTTTTTTTCATACATCACAGGATCTGTAGGACACAAAGGACTTTTGGTGTAATATTTCTGTGTCCTTTACTAATTACTCTCTCTTAGGTGTATTATTATTATTATTATTATTATTATTATTATTATTATTATTATTATTAGTATTATTATTACTGCTAATCTACAACCCTAGTTGGCTCCAGTAGGAAAAAATAGCCTAATGAGGGAAGGAAATAAATAAACTATATGATAATAAGTGATGAATAAAGAATATAAAATATCTTGATATCAGTAACAAGTTTGAAATAGTTATTGCATATATAAACTAGAGGGGCACTCAGTAAAGCGCAGACCTTCGCCACGGCAGCCTTTTATCGACCTTTTGCTAGACCGTGATCTTGACCTTTAACCTTAACATGTATTAATTGGAGTGGATTTTTATACACTAATACGATGTCCAAACTTATGGCTAATTACGTGAGTTGGACAATTTGCTTGACTCTGACCTTGAACTTACAAAATTTAATAATTTCCAGCTAATTACATGATAGTTAATTCCTGCAAGCCTCATTTACACACACATAAACATATAAAGAGGGGCGATTACACATCCTCCTTCCAACTTCATTGGCGGAGGTATCTATGAAGAGAGACTCATGTCAGCTTATTTAACATGAAAACTTTCACTGCATGTTTGAACTTCTGAATTTTATCGCTCTGGTACTTATTCCAGCAAAGAATTTATTTGAAATGGTATATCCATGCTTGCAAAATAGAACTTGCCCTTAAAAAGAATACTAACATATTTATTTAAAACACGAGAGAGAGAGAGAGAGAGAGAGAGAGAGAGAGAGAGAATAGCCCGTATGTGTAGACATTAACATATAGTTGTCCTTGCTGGTACCATTAGGTTGGCTACAACTTCCATTGTTTTTTTTTTTTTTTTTTTTTTTCTTTTTTTTTTTTATGCTGATAATGATATCAGTGATGCTGATAATAATTTTAAAACTGATTATAAAATTCTCTCTCGCTCTCTCTCTCTCTCTCTCTCTCTCTCTCTCTCTCTCAAGTAAGTAATATACAGCACATTGCGTTCTCTACTTTTTTATCTTAATATTACCGACTTTGTTTCATTTTCAGTAGTTATTTATGATTGCGAAAAGGATGTCTAGGTAGCGTATTTTGGGATGATAAATACATACGTATGTATATATATGTGTGCGTATGTGAACATCAAGCACAATGGCATTTAATATCGAATTCTGCCTTTTGGGACTATATATCCACTGGAAATTCATTTATGATAAATCCTTGTGGCTGGGCAAAGATTAAAATCGAACCGAGTGATATATATATATATATATAGTATATATACAGTATATATATATGTATATATACATATGTGTGTGTGTGGGTGTATAATACACACATATATAATTTGTATATATATTTATGTATATACGTATATGAATATATATCCACTGGAAATTCATTTATGATAAATCCTTCTGGCTGGGCGAAGATTAAATTCGAACCTAGTGATATATATATATATATATATATACATATACATATATAAATATATGTATGTATATATATATATTATATATATACATGCCTACATATATATTTACATATATATATATATATATATACATATACATATATAAATATATGTATAATATATATATATATATGTAAATATATATGTAGGCATGTGTATATATATATATATATATGTATGCATGTATATATATATATATATATATACAGTACAGTATATATAATGCCAACTTTCGTACATCTGCATGCAGTCAGTCCCTATTCATTCGCCATAAATGGAGGGAAAATAGTCTTTATTCACAGAGGATTTCCTCCCATTTCGTTTTCCCCAAACAAGAAAGACTTTGAAATTATTTTCCGCTTTCAATATATTTCGCTTAACATTTGTAGAGCATCGCAGCTGAGTCACAGGTGCGGAACTCTATTCACCGTGATTATTTTCTCAACGTCTTTGTCAATTTCACCTTTACCGTCCTCTCTCTCTCTCTCTCCTCTCTCTCTCTCTCTCTCTGACACAGACTCAATTCTCTCACTTTTTTCACCTATAACTTCTGCATACGAAATTCTCTCTCTCTCTCTCTCTCTCTCTCTCTCTCTCTCACCATTTACACTACCTTTATTATTTTCCGATATTCCTTTCTCATTATTTCTTTTCCGACTTCCCTCCCCTTTCTATTTTATATTCTCACCTATTCATGACTTCCCCATTATTCTCTCTCTCTCTCTCTCTCTCTCTCTCTCACCCTTTACACTACCTTTATTATTTTCTGATATTCCTTTCTCATCACTTCTTTTTCGACTCTTCCCTCCCCTTTCTATTTTATATTCTCACCTATTCACGACTTCCCCATCATTCTCTCTCTCTCTCTCTCTCTCTCTCTCTCTCTCTCTCTCTCTCCATTTACACTACCTTTATTATTTTCCGATATTCCTTTCTCATCATTTCTTTTTTGACTCTTCCCTCCCCTTTCTATTTTATATTCTCACCTATTCATGACTTCCCCATTATTCTCTCTCTCTCTCTCTCTCACTCTCTCTCTCTCTCTCTCTCTCTCTCTCTCTCTCTCTCTCCCCGTGTTGGTCTCGCCCTTTTCTCACAGTAAAATCTCCTGATTTATAGGTGGGTGGAAACTCTGTACTTAATTACCAAGCGACAGAATTTTTCTCGACAGAATTATGATCGTAAAATGAATCTTATGTGTTTATAAATCTTGGATGATGGTCGTGTTATTTGGCCGAGGAGTCGCTCACGCTGGATAATTAAACATTTTAGTGGCCACCAAAAGTCATTCCGGGTTCGACCCTCCCTCGTGGCGACTTGGTACTTCATGCTTGTCCGCTTCGGTGAAATTTGGTCAAGTCATGGTGAGGTTTTAGTCTTGGTGGGGTCATGAGACTTGGTCGGATCCAAGTCATGGTAGGTTTCAAGTCTTGGTGGGTTCCAAATCTGGTTGGGTTTCCCAGTCTTTGTGGGTTCCAAATCTTGGTAGGTTTCAGATCTTGGTGGGTTTCCAAATCTGGTTGAGTTACCCAATCTTTGTGGGTTTCAAATCTTGGTAGGTTTCAAGTCTTGGTAGGTTCCAAATCTGGTTGGGTTTCCCAGTCTTTGTGGGTTCCAAATCTTGGTAGGTTTCAGATCTTGGTGGGTTCCAAATCTGGTTGGGTTTCCCAATCTTTGTGGGTTTCAAATCTTGGTAGGTTTCAAGTCTTGGTTGATTCCAAATGTGGTTGGATTCCAAATCTTGGTAGGTTTCAAGTCTTGGTTGATTCCAAATGTGGTTGGATTCCAAATCTTGGTAGGTTTCAGATCTTGGTGGGTTCCCATTCTGATTCGGTTCCCAGTCTTCGTGGGTTTCAAGTATTGGTGGGTTCCAAATCAGGTTAGGTTGCCAGTATTTGTGGGTTCCAAATCTTGGTAGGTCACGTTTTTGTGTTTCAATTCTGGTTGGGTTGCCAGTCTTTGTGGGTTTCAAATCTTGGTAGGTTTCAGATCTTGGTGGGTTCCAAATCTGGTTGGGTTTCCAATCTGTGTGGGTTTCAAATCTTGGTAGGTTTCAAGTCTTGGTTGGTTCCAAATCTTGGTAGGTTTCAAGTCTTGGTTGGTTCCAAATCTTGGTAGGTTTCAGATCTTGGTAGGTTCCAAATCTGATTGGGTTTCCCAGTGTTTGTGGGTTCCAAATCTTGGTAGGTTTCAGATCTTGGTTGGTTCCAAATCTGGTTTGGTTTCCCAATCTTTGTGGGTTTCAAATCTTGGTAGGTTTCAAGTCTTGGTGGGTTCCAAATCTGGTTGGGTTTCCCAGTGTTTGTGGGTTCCAAATCTTGGTAGGTTTCAGATCTTGGTGGGTTCCAAATCTGGTTGAGTTACCCAATCTTTGTGGGTTTCAAATCTTGGTAGGTTTCAAGTCTTGGTAGGTTCCAAATCTGGTTGGGTTTCCCAGTCTTTGTGGGTTCCAAATCTTGGTAGGTTTCAGATCTTGGTGGGTTCCAAATCTGGTTAGGTTTCCCAATCTTTGTGGGTTTCAAATCTTGGTAGGTTTCAAGTCTTGGTTGATTCCAAATGTGGTTGGATTCCAAATCTTGGTAGGTTTCAAGTCTTGGTTGATTCCAAATGTGGTTGGATTCCAAATCTTGGTAGGTTTCAGATCTTGGTGGGTTCCCATTCTGATTCGGTTCCCAGTCTTCGTGGGTTTCAAAGTATTGGTGGGTTCCAAATCAGGTTAGGTTGCCAATATTTGTGGGTTCCAAATCTTGGTAGGTCACGTTTTTGTGTGTTTCAATTCTGGTTGGATTGCCAGTCTTTGTGGGTTCCAAATCTTGGTAGGTTTCAGATCTTGGTGGGTTCCAAATCTGGTTGGGTTTCCCAATCTGTGTGGGTTTCAAATCTTGGTAGGTTTCAAGTCTTGGTTGGTTCCAAATCTTGGTAGGTTTCAAGTCTTGGTTGGTTCCAAATCTTGGTAGGTTTCAGATCTTGGTGGGTTCCAAATCTGGTTGGGTTTCCCAATCTTTGTTGGTTTCAAATCTTGGTAGGTTTCAAGTCTTGGTTGGTTCCAAATCTTGGTAGGTTTCAGATCTTGGTGGGTTTCCAAATCTGGTTGGGTTTCCCAATCTGTGTGGGTTTCAAATCTTGGTAGGTTTCAAGTCTTGGTTGATTCCAAATCTGGTTGGATTCCATATCTTGGTAGGTTTCAAGTCTTGGTTGATTCCAAATCTGGTTGGATTCCAAATCTTGGTAGGTTTCAAGTCTTGGTTGATTCCAAACCTGGTTGGATTCCAAATCTTGGTAGGTTTCAAGTCTTGGTTGATTCCAAATCTGGTTGGATTCCAAATCTTGGTGGGTTTCAAGTATTGGTGGGTTCCAAATCTGGTTAGGTTGCCAGTCTTTGGTGTGTTCCAAATCTTGGTAGGTCACGGCTTTGTGTGTTCCAAATGTAGTTGGGTTGCCAGTCTTTGTGGGTTCCAAATCTTGGTAGGATTCAAGTCCTGGTGGGTTCCAAATCTGGTTGGGTTCCCAGTCTTTGTGGGTTCCTAATTTTGGTGCGTTCCCAGTCTCTGTTTTGCGTCCTGTTCACTACTTCATACTATGTTGATTACCTAAAGAAAGATAAACTCAATGGTCTTCTAAAATATTCTTTAGTATTTATCAAAAGTGGTACATGTTTGTTATCTTAGCCATTATATACTTTTATATATATATTTTTGGGCTCAAGCCATGTCGTCCTGATGGAAGTTCCTATAGGGTAGCTTCCTAGGGTATATTACAACTACGGCGATATTCCCAGAGAATTTACCTTAAGGTACCAGAATTCTAACTCCTGGAGCGAGTATCCCTCGTGAAAGGGATATCGCGACATATCAGAGGACGTATTCTAGACACGTCACATGGCAATCTACATCCTGGACAGAGATTTCGTCTCGTAGGAGGTGATTGGCGAGATACGAATTCGGGAAAGAAAAAGGGGAGCCGCTCCCAAGGCTTCCCTATCCCCCGATTCGTATGCGTGCCTGGCGCCAATCCTGGCGCCATCTGTATTCCTTTTTGCGTAGCTTAACAACTCTGTGTTTTTTCCTGTTTTTCTCGCAAATCTTGGATTTATTCTGCTTTTCATGGCTTCTCCGTCTTCGTCGGCCTCTGATAAGTTGAGTATAGTGTCTTTTATGTATAAATGTAGGCTCTTGGTAAATTTTGAGTGATTAATAGGATTAATCTTTGATACAAGAGCCGTAGCCTACCAGAGGCGTCTTGGACGCTGTCGCTCGCAAGGTATAATTTAGTTAGTCAGAGCGACATTCCTGGTTGTTTTGCTTTAATAAATTTTAGCTATTTAGCATTACATAGGATTTCCTTTCGTGCTTAGTATTTTTTGGCGAAGTATTCGCCATTCTGGCCTACGCTAGGCCATGTAGCCTAGTCGTTTGGTCCTAGTACTTCATGCATGATTATGGTTTTTCCGAGTGTAATTAAAATTTTATTGAAGCTTTAGGCTATATTTTATACATTTTAGACTGTGTGGAATATTTCCAAGATAGTATACGAGTGAGTTTCGGTGATTTAGGTAATCGATTCTCTTGGTGCCTAGGCTAGTAGCTTATGGAGCCTTAGTATACCCTATCATACTCCCCGGTTGCTTCTTTTCTTCGGAGAAGGTATGCAATCCCTTTCCCTCTGTTTAAGCCTTAGGCTTATCCCTAAGTGATTTTTTCCGAATTTATTTTCGATAAAACTATACTAGGGTGTTACTGTACCTTCCTGTTCCTGTAGTTATGGTTCAAGAGGGACAGAACAACAGAGTTTTTTAGTCTGAGTCTGTGTTGTCTGGCTTGGGGCTGAGTCCCCCTCGCTGACCTAACACAGACAAAGGGAGCTTAGCTCCCTTAGGTCACTACCGAAGGTTTCTGTGGTTATGATTCCTTCTTTTGTGATCTACCAGACTAGTCCTTGTTGCTGTTCTCGGGGGAGGATAAGTTCTTCCCTTGGGAGTAGCAACGCCTTCCTTGCTTTGGTGCTCTGGGAGCTGGCAAGTATTGCTGGCCTTCCCCCTTAGATCTCCCTTAGGCTAAGATAAGTTTCTTGGCTGCGGGTGATCTGTCACTAAAGCAAGGTTGGCAGGACCCTCTTGTCCCTTCCCCCTCTTTCTTCGTAATGGCCGAGCCATTACTGTACTGTACGTCGTTCTACATCTGGACCTAGTATAGGTTAGGATGTGGAATTGACTCAGCCCCTTGCCGGCCGGCCGGCAAGGGTCTTATGTTTTCGAGTGCTGCCCGGACCTCTCTTGGTCCCTCATCCATGCCTGCCGGCAGAGCCGGACGGCATTGGTCAAGGAAGCCTGAATTAGTTTCTCCCCTTCCTTATATGCACTCTTTCGGTTGCCGGGCTTGGAGGTTGTGTACACTCTTATCCCGGCATCCATTCTATTTTTCTTCTAGTGCTGTACCTGTCCCGGCTGCCGGCCTATGAGGCCGGCAGCCGGGCAGGTGTAGTCCTCTGGTTCTTTTGCTGCCGGCTGGCATCGGTCTTGTACCTTTGCCGGCCGGCTTATGTCAGCCCTTGTCTGCCGGTCACCAAGAGTGTGGCCGGCAGCTGGGTACTACCTTGTGTAGTTGCAGATCCAGGTGGATGCTGAAGTCACGGTCGCGATGCAAGACATCCAGCTAGATGACAGGATGTCTGATGTGGACGGGTGTCAGGAGGAAGACCTCCTGGCAGAAGCCCAGGATGAAGTTCAAGCCCCTCTACATCGGCCGGTCTCCCAGTAGAGCTGGGACAGGCCCTCTCTTCTATTGTTGGAATGATCCAACAAATGCAGAAGGAGAATCAGGAGAAGGCGGCTGCAATGGAACTGCGAATACAGTGCCTTGCAGAATCACATGGGCCCCAGAAAAAGCTCAATGTGAAAGACCTTCCCTTGTGCTCAGATGCTAACCCATGGAGGTATGCTGAGCACATGCCGATGACGACTGGAAAGATCGTCATCTCGGATAAGCTGGGCTCAGTTCCCCTGGAGGGTGGAATTCTGGCCCAGCAAGGCATCATATCCGGACTGTTATGTCCGGCTGAGGAAGGAACCAGCTTCAAAGGAGGAGACAGAGCCGAAGGAGGTCATAGTGATGGACCATGCTAAGGCTCAAGCTCTACTTTCATCCTCGATGAAAGAGAGGGGCTTCTCTAACTCAAAGGTAGCTGCATTGAATAGGAAGCTCCCTTCCTTTGTGTCCTCGCCTACTAGAGCCTTCCCCTTTTTACAGAAAGGGTTTCTGGCTGTACTAAAAGCAATCGAGGCCGGCAAGTCTTGCCCCTCCCTAGAGGAGTGTAAACCCTTGTCGCTGGCCCTGCCTATGGACCACAAAGACTGGAAGGACGTCCATCTTACGTTCTCAGTGGGAAAGTTGGAGGCTGATATTGCCGGACGTCAGTTCGGCAAGGACCTCCCTAAGCTGTCTGACTTTCTTTTGCGAAGTGAGTTCGATACAAAAGAAAGACTGACTGCCTCAATGTCTCTTCAGACTACTCTCGAGACGATGGCAAGTGACCCCAAGGTCCATGAAATGTTCATGGTAGTGGCCAAGCCTCATCTGGCCACAGTGACGAAGGACCTTTATGGCTTCGTCAAGGCAAGGAGAGCTTGTAGGGAGTTCGTGTTTACCTCGGCTACGGTGAGGCACGAGCCAAAGAAACTAATCTCCTCCAACATTTGGGGAAAAGACCTTTTCCCTACCGACTTGGTCAAAGAAGTTGTTGATAAAGCCGCCTTGGAGAATAGAAACCTTCTCCAGAAGTGGGGCCTGGCTATCAAAAGAAAATCTTCCCCGGATGAGGGTCCTCAACCAAAGAGGAAGACTATGAGGACTAGGCTACCGTCTCGGCCAGCCAAGCCTCTTAGACAGCAACAGCAACTGCAATTGCCATTGCCCCCAGTGCCCCAGATCGTGGCACAAACCCCGACCACCTTTCAGTGGGTACCCCAGGCCGTGTCGACACAGTCCACGGCATTCACCCCAGCGTTCGAAGGGCAGTCTACTTCCTTTCGAGCAAAGCCTAGAGGAGCAGCCAGAGGCTCGTCTAGACGCCCCTCAAGGGGAAGGGGATTCAGGGGTGGTCGTGGTCAGGAAGGCAAGACCTCAGGACGGCAGTCCAAGTGAGGTGATACCGGTAGGAGGGAGACTTCTGAAATTTCGGGATCGGTGGACCTTCGATCCCTGGGCCCACAGCCTACTAAAGAATGGACTGGGCGGGAGCTGGTACAGCACTCCACCCCCATGCCTTCGGTTTTTCCAACACTCCACCCCCGTTATGGAGGAGTACGTTCAAGAACTGTTGGAGAAAAAAAGGTGATCCGAAGGGTGAAGCCCATCAATTTCTAAGGGAGGCTGTTTTGTGTTCCCAAGAAAGACTCGGAAAAGCTCAGAGTCATTCTGGACTTGTCGCCACTCAACAAGTTCATAGTGAATTGCAAATTCAAAATGCTAACACTGCAACACATAAGGACCTTACTGCCCAAGAGGGCATATTCCGTCTCTATAGACTTGTCAGACGCCTATTGGCACATTCCAATTAGCCATCGACTCTCCCCCTACCTAGGGTTCAGGCTACAACGAAGACTATACGCCTTCGGAGCCATGCCATTCGGGCTAAACATAGCCCCAAGGATTTTTACGAAGCTTGCGAGCGTAGCTCTCAAACAATTACGCCTAAAGGGAATTCAGGTAGTAGCCTACCTGGACGACTGGTTGGTGTGGGCAGCATCCGAGACAGAATGCTTGCAAGCTTCCAGTCAAGTGATCCAGTTCCTAGAGTACCTAGGCTTCAAGATCAACAGAAAAAGTCTCGATTTTCTCCATCTCAAAAGTTCCAGTGGCTGGGAATCCACTGGGACCTTTTGTCACACCGTTTCTCCACCCCGGCGAAGAAAAGGAAGGAGATAGCGGGTTCTGTCAAGAGACTTCAAGATTCCGAAAGGATATCAAGACACGAGCAGGAGAGAGTACTGCGCTCTCTCCAGTTTGCTTCGGTGACAGACCCAGTGCTAAGAGCACAGCTAAAGGATGCAATCGGAGTTTGGAGAAGTTATGCATCAAACGCGTGAAGAGATCTGAGAAGACCAGCCGCTTCGGCTAAGTACTCTTCTCAGGCCTTGGTCCCAAGCCAGACATCTAAAGAAGTCAGGTTCTTCTTCAGCCACCTCCACCGTCGGTGACGATTCACTCAGACGCCTCGAAGGAGGGATGGGGAGGTCAATCTCATCGGAAAAAAGTCCAGGGGACTTGGTCCAGGCTATTCAAGACCTTTCACATAAAACTTTCTAGAAGCTAGGGCAGTGCTCCTTACCTTAAAGAAAGTCGCCCCGCGTCACTCGATCCACATAAGGTGGTGATAGACAGCGAGGTAGTTGTGAGATACTTGAATCGACAAGGATCGAGGTCACCACCTCTCAACCAGGTGATGTTGGCCGTCTTCCGATTGGCGGAAAAGAAGAAGTGGTACCTGTCGGCAGTTCACCTTCAAGGAGTCCGCAATGTGACAGCGGACGCTCTATCCAGGTTCACACCGATAGAGTCGGAATGGTCCTTAGACGCAGGATCATTCTCCTTCATTCTGAATCAGTCCCAGAACTGCAGATAGACCTCTTTGCGACGAAAGACAACAAGAAGTTGCCCCTGTACGTGCCCCGTACGAGGACCCCTTAGCGCAAGCAGTGGACGCGATGTCCCTCGACTGGAACAGATGGTCCAAGATTTATCTGTTCCCTCCTCACAACCTTCTGTTGAGGGTCCTCAACAAACTGAGATCCTTCAAAGGGTAGCGGCAATAGTGGCCCACAAGTGGCCGAACAGCGTGTGGTTCCTCCTGGCATTGGAACTGTAGCTGAAGTTTGTACCACTGCCAGATCCAGTTCTGACCCAGCGAGTCCAGAAGTCAACTTTCTGCGCTTCATTACAGAAAACCCGGACCCTGCAGCTCATGATTTTCTCTCCCTAGCGGTGAGAAAGCGTTTCGGGATTTCGAAAGCCAGTATAGACTTCCTTGAGGAATATAAGTGCAAATCTACTAGAAGGCAATATGAGTCATCTTGGAGAAAATGGGTGGCCTTTTGTCAAGGCGAAGATTCCGCAGGAGATCTTGACAGACTTCTGCTTATCTTTTTTCTCCACCTCCATAGTCAAGGGTTGGCAGCGAACATGATTTCAGCGTGTAAGTCTGCTTTGACAAGACCCATTCTATATACCTTCCAGGTAACGAGATCTTTAATAAAGTCCCGAAAGCCTGTGCTAGGCTCAGACCTTCAGCACCTCCAAAGCCCATTTCATGGTCTTTAGACAAGTTCTTCATTTCCCTTCTCTGTTGAGCAATGAAGAGTGTGCGTTAAAGGATTTGACACAAAAAGTTATTTTCCTATTTTGCACTCGCGTCCGGGGCCAGGGTTAGTGAGATTGTAGCCTCTCGAGAGAGGCAGGTCGTGTTCAGTTCCTGGATGGGGAAGAACTGAACCTGTTTCCGGATCCTACGTTTCTCGCCAAGAATGAGTTACCCACCAACAGGTGGGGTCCCTGGAGAATCTGCCCTCTGAAAGAAGATGCATCTCTATGTCCAGTAGAATGCCTAAAGGTCTATCTTCATAGAACTTCAGACTTCAAGGGTGGTCAACTATTCAGGGGAGAAACATCAGGCTCAAATTTATCTCTGAATCAACTCAGAGCGAAAATCACATATTTTATTCGCAGAGCGGATCCTGACAATACACCCGCAGGTCACGATCCGAGGAAAGTTGCCTCATTCTTAAATTTCTTTAATTGTATGGATTTTGAACATCTCCGTTCATACACTGGCTGGAAGTCTTCCAGAGTGTTCTTTCGCCACTATGCGAAGCAAGTAGAGGAACTAAAAGAGATCTGTGGTAGCAGTGGGTCGCGGTGTTAACCCTACTGTTTAACTCTGCGAGGAACAGTGGTCTTAATTGGGACGATTAATTCCAGGGTGAGTGTGTAGTTACATACTGTACTACAAACTAAGTGAGGGCACTGTGTTGCCCATCCAGACTGTTCCATTTCCGAAGGTGAACCTAGCATAAGTGCAGACATGTGTGCCGAGCGTTTCTAACGCTAATGTCATTGATTTGTAATACAGGCTTTTATGACTTTGATAACTCGGTATCTTAAAAGTGGCATCTAATGTTTTTTCTTTCAGACAAACAAGCTCTGTTTACTATCATACTTATGCTTAAAGTTTTGGGTTATCCTCTTCTTATGTATATATATATAATTGTGGTTAACCTGTCTATTTATTGCCTGTCAATAATCTGGTTCTTGAGAACCTTGCGTCTCCTTCACCTCTGTCAATTTATTGGTATAATTGAGCATTCATTCTATGTACCTTATCTGGGATAATTCTAATAGAATTGTTCCTTTATGCAAGCTATGTTGCATTGGTTTTCCTCCTATGCGGATATAAAACCTTTGTCCAATACAAGTATTGTGCGGAGAACTGGTCGATATTTCATATTGACGCAGTGGTCCTTTACAAACTATGCTTTACTTAATATAGGGCGAGACCACTATATTAGCTTGCCTGGTATTCATACATAGATATATGTACTCTTCGAGACTTTTCCAGAGTCTAGTAGGACTCTTCCCTGTAGGGGGCAGGAAGCTCTAACATAGTTTATAGTTAGTTGAAAAGATGTATAACGGTAACATCTTAGGTCTCTAGGTCTAGTCGACCGGGAAAAAATTACCTCCGGGGAGTACGGCACGTTCTGAGAATCCACAGATACAGTAATGCTCTGGTACACTTCCATCAGGACGACATGGCTTGAGCCCAAAAAACGGATTTTGAGCGAAGCGAAAAATCTATTTTTGGGTGAGATGGCCATGTCGTCCTGATGGACCAGCCCTTGCCTTTCTAAGAAAGGGCTGTAGGACCCCTCCCTACATACAGTATCTGTAGCACCTCGTGTACGCTACAAGGAATACAGATGGCGCCAGGCACGCATACGAATCGGGGGATAGGGAAGCCTTGGGAGCGGCTCCCCTTTTTCTTTCCCGAATTCGTATCTCGCCAATCACTTCCTACGAGATGAAATCTCTGTCCAGGATGTAGATTGCCATGTGACGTGTCTAGAATACGTCCTCTGATATGTCGCGATATCCCTTTCACGAGGGATACTCGCTCCAGGAGTTAGAATTCTGGTACCTTAAGGTAAATTCTCTGGGAATATCGCTGTAGTTGTAATATACCCTAGGAAGCTACCCTATAGGAACTTCCATCAGGACGACATGGCCATCTCACCCAAAAATAGATTTTTCGCTTCGCTCAAAATCCGTTATATATATATATATATATGTTATGTATATATAGATATATATATATGTGTATATATATATATATATATATATATATATATATATATATATATATATATATATATAGATATATAGATAGATAAATTATATATATATATATATATATATATATATAGATAGATAGATAGATAGATAGATAAATTATATATATATATATATATATATATATATTATATATATGTATATATATATATATATATATATATATATATATATATATATATATATATTATATATGTATGTATTTATATATATATATATATATATATATATATATATATATATATATATATATATATATATATATATATAAATAATATTAAACGCCTTTTCATGTACTCAATATCGAAATTACTCTACCATAAGAATCAACTTATCTCGTTTGATAGTTCAGTGGTTTTAACTGTATCGTCTAGTTCTGTTTTATATCAGATTCAAATTTCAGCCTGACTACAACTCATTTATCATAAAAAGTTTTTGGTATTAGGTACTAATTTGACATCAACGTTTATTATAAATTTATATATCTTTCATTTAGAAACACGCATCTCTTTCATCCCCAGCTTTTTTTCCACAAAATTTTCCTATACTAAAGGAATATATTTAACTTTTACCACGCCAACGAAGTTTAAAGGAGGTAATGTTTTCGCCCATGTTTGTGTTTGTGTGTGTGTGTTTGTGAACAGCTTCGTGGCCACAGTTTTAATCCTAGAGTAATGAAACTTGCAGGGATGAACAATTATGTAAAAAGCTGGAAATTATTAAATTTTGAAAGGTCAAGGTCAAGGTCAAGCAAAATGTCCACCTCACGCAGGCTAATCAGGCACAAGTTTGAAAATTGTTGTCACTGAGACTTCAAACTAGGTTCATATTTTAGTGTATAAAAATCCACGCTAATTAATACATATTAAGGTCGAAGGTCAAGGTCAAGCAAAAGGTCAAATTCCGGTCATCAACCATACGGCCACAATTTTAATCGCTAAGCAATGAAACTTGCAGGGATTTTAAACTGTTATGTGTAGATCTGGAAATTAACAAATTTTGTAAGGTCAAGTTCTCGAACGAGCCTAACGTCCTATAGGTTGAGAAATAAGCTACCGTGGAGGAGTTCTGCACTCTCAGAGTGATTTTCTAGTTAATGTCTCGTTATGATAACAAGTATTCAAGGTAACCGAAGAGAGGATCATTATATCAACAATTGAAAGGCAATAAATGTTATATATTATAAAAATAGATATTCATAAGCGTGCAATGCCTCCTTTGAGGCTGGCGATGAGGATGGTAGGTTCATCCTTGCCAAGATTCTTGGGCAGGATGTATTGTACTATACCAGAGGTATTTTTATATTTATTTCAGATTCAGGTTTTCTGAAAGGTATTTGAAGAATTTTGTAAGGACATCTTCATTTATAGGGTTTTAATGGAATATTTTTTTTAATTTTTATTAATATTAAACGATATCGGCGTCAATGAAATTCGATATCAGGATGCCAGAAAACTTCAAATCAATCAATCAGTCTCTTTTGATAAAGTTCCTACTTTCATCTCAGTACGCTCTTAAGGGGCCCATACACGTTCAAAAAAAGCGTCAAAATTTTGCACCAAAATTTTGATATCAAAATGTTGATGCAAAATTTGAGTGTGTGTAGGACGTTTTGACATCAAAACGTCCTACACACACTCAAATTTTACATCCAAATTTTGATATCAAAATTTTGATGCCAAATTTGAGTGAGTGTAGGACGTTTTGACATCAATACGTCCTACACACACTCAAATTTTGCATCAACATTTTGATATCAAAATTTTGGTGCAAAATTTTGACGGTTTTTTTTTAACGTTTATTTTAAGCTAAATTAGGCTAGGCTATGAAATAGGTCCATCGTAGAAGAATAAACGCGAGCGGGTTTGACTCGAACAAAGTATGTGACTTGTGAGATACCGTTCATACATGACAAGGGGTTATGCAAAACACCATGGATTCCAACACTGATGAATGTAGCAAAAAATTGGTTCTAATCTACCATGAGAGACTACACCCTAATCTCGTACTTATGAACCATTTCCTAAAGGATCTCTCTCTCTCTCTCTCTCTCTCTCTCTCTCTCTCTCTCTCTCTCTCTCTCTCTCTCTCTCTCTCTCTCTCTCTCTCTAAGGTTTTTATCTAAGCAAGAAAATGTAAAATATCATCATAATAAAAAATAAAGTTTGTTAAAGCTTAAGTCTCTCTCTCTCCTCTCTCTCTCTCCTCTCTCTCTCTCTCTCTCTCTCTCTCTCTCTCTCTCTCTCTCTCTCTAAGGTTTTTATCTAAGCAAGAAAATGTAAAATATCATCATAATAAAAAATAAAGTTTGTTAAAGCTTAAGTCTCTCTCTCTCCTCTCTCTCTCTCTCTCTCTCTCTCTCTCTCTCTCTCTCTCTCTCTCTCTATAGCAAAGGCGAACGATAAAGAACTGTAACATGTTCTTATCTAGGGGGTATTTCCTCGAAATTGATGGCGCTTACATAAAAAAATTATCTTATCTTTTTATATATATTATATTATATATTTTATTACTTTGTTCCTCCTGACCAAACGTGTATTTTGCTATAGGTAAGCCATTTCACTGAATAGAGATATAGCTAAAATTAGTGCATGGTGCAAATTATGGGGTATGAAGTTAAATCCTAACAAAACTCAAAGTTTGATTGTAAGTAGGTCAAGGACAGTGGCTCCTCAACATCCGGATCTCAGTATTGATAATGTTTCTTTAACTTTGTGTGACTTTGAATTTTAAGTGTGATTCTCGACTGTAAATTTACCTTATAGAAATACATTAGGCCCGTGTCTTCTTCAGTTTCAGAAAAAAATAGGCTTATCAAGAAAGCCTTTTAAGATTTTCGGTGATCAATCTATTCTGAAGAAGGGTTTCAATTCTTTCATTCTACCTTTTTTCGAGTATTGTTCTCCTGTCTGGTCTTCAGCTGCTGATTCTCATCTTAATTTGTTGAACAGTAGCTTACGGTCTTATAAATTTCTTATTCCTGATCTAGATGTTAATCTTTGGCACCGTCGTTCAATTAGTTCATTATGCATGTTGCATAAGATTTCCCATAATTCTGACCATCCTTTACATTCAGATCTCCCTGGACAATTCCATCCTGTTCGTAATACTAGGCAGGCAGTTAATTCTAATAGCCAGGCCTTCTCCATCATACTACACAGTATTTTAGAAGTTTTATTCCAGGTGTGACCAAGTTGTGGAATGATCATCCTAATCGGGTAGTTGAATCAGTAGAACGTCAAGAGTTCAAACTTGCAGCAAATGTTTTTAAGTTGAATAGGCTGACATAAGTCTTTTTATAGTCTACAGTATATACAAATTATCTGTTTTAATGTTGTTAATTTTTTACAAGATATTTCATTTTAATTTTTCATTACTTATATCATTTATTTATTTCCTTTTTTCCTTTCTCACTTGTCTATTTTTCTTATTGGAGCCCTTGGACTTATAACATCCTGCTTTTCCAACTAGGGTTATAGCTTGGCTAGTAATAATAATAATGATAATAATAATAATAATAATAATAATAATAATAATAATAATAATAAGAATAATAATAATAATAAGAATAATAATAATGAAAATAATTAGCATCTGCAAAACAGTAAAACACACGAAATTAAACTCTTTGAGGAAATTTCATTAAATATTTTCCAATGTTAAACAAATACGTCGTGCCATATATATAGAAACCTCCTTAGGGAGCATTGCTGTTAATGAACCTCACGCTGTGTACTGTAATCATTACATGTATAATTACTCGCGTATGAGCATATGTTTTTGTATAAGATATCCATGTGTGTATATATATATATATATATATATATATATATATATATATATATATATGTATATGTATATATATGTGTTTGTGTTTATACATACAGTATATATATATATGTGTGTGTGTGTGTGTGTGC
>NC_090744.1:17107922-17112922 GCF_036898095.1 Palaemon carinicauda | reverse complement strand
TTTTAGTTTTGTAGGGAAAAGTCAATTTTTTTTATTGTTATTTTTGTAGGGTATTTTGGTTTCTTTTTAAATTTGTTTCCCGGTTGCTAACCGAGTTGCTATTGCCAAAGAGAGGGGGGTGGGGGGAGGGGATGTTGCTGGATGGGTGGGGGAGGGGGGTTGCGCATTGAATAAGAAATTTAATATTTTAGTTTTGTAGGGAAAAGTCAATTTTTTTTATTGTTATTTTTGTAGGGTATTTTGGTTTCTTTTTAAATTTGTTTCCCGGTTGCTAACCGAGTTGCTATTGCCAAAGAGAGGGGGGTGGGGGGAGGGGATGTTGCTGGATGGGTGGGGGAGGGGGGTTGCGCATTGAATAAGAAATTTAATATTTTAGTTTTGTAGGGAAAAGTCAATTTTTTTTATTGTTATTTTTGTAGGGTATTTTGGTTTCTTTTTAAATTTGTTTCCCGGTTGCTAACCGAGTTGCTATTGCCAAAGAGAGGGGGGTGGGGGGAGGGGATGTTGCTGGATGGGTGGGGGAGGGGGGTTGCGCATTGAATAAGAAATTTAATATTTTAGTTTTGTAGGGAAAAGTCAATTTTTTTTATTGTTATTTTTGTAGGGTATTTTGGTTTCTTTTTAAATTTGTTTCCCGGTTGCTAACCGAGTTGCTATTGCCAAAGAGAGGGGGGTGGGGGGAGGGGATGTTGCTGGATGGGTGGGGGAGGGGGGTTGCGCATTGAATAAGATATTTTATATTTTAGTTTTGTAGGGAAAAGTCAATTTTTTTTATTGTTATTTTTGTAGGGTATTTTGGTTTCTTTTTAAATTTGTTTCCCGGTTGCTAACCGAGTTGCTATTGCCAAAGAGAGGGGGGTGGGGGGAGGGGATGTTGCTGGATGGGTGGGGGAGGGGGGTTGCGCATTGAATAAGAAATTTAATATTTTAGTTTTGTAGGGAAAAGTCAATTTTTTTTATTGTTATTTTTGTAGGGTATTTTGGTTTCTTTTTAAATTTGTTTCCCGGTTGCTAACCGAGTTGCTATTGCCAAAGAGAGGGGGGTGGGGGGAGGGGATGTTGCTGGATGGGTGGGGGAGGGGGGTTGCGCATTGAATAAGAAATTTAATATTTTAGTTTTGTAGGGAAAAGTCAATTTTTTTTATTGTTATTTTTGTAGGGTATTTTGGTTTCTTTTTAAATTTGTTTCCCGGTTGCTAACCGAGTTGCTATTGCCAAAGAGAGGGGGGTGGGGGGAGGGGATGTTGCTGGATGGGTGGGGGAGGGGGGTTGCGCATTGAATAAGAAATTTAATATTTTAGTTTTGTAGGGAAAAGTCAATTTTTTTTATTGTTATTTTTGTAGGGTATTTTGGTTTCTTTTTAAATTTGTTTCCCGGTTGCTAACCGAGTTGCTATTGCCAAAGAGAGGGGGGTGGGGGGAGGGGATGTTGCTGGATGGGTGGGGGAGGGGGGTTGCGCATTGAATAAGAAATTTAATATTTTAGTTTTGTAGGGAAAAGTCAATTTTTTTTATTGTTATTTTTGTAGGGTATTTTGGTTTCTTTTTAAATTTGTTTCCCGGTTGCTAACCGAGTTGCTATTGCCAAAGAGAGGGGGGTGGGGGGAGGGGATGTTGCTGGATGGGTGGGGGAGGGGGGTTGCGCATTGAATAAGAAATTTAATATTTTAGTTTTGTAGGGAAAAGTCAATTTTTTTTATTGTTATTTTTGTAGGGTATTTTGGTTTCTTTTTAAATTTGTTTCCCGGTTGCTAACCGAGTTGCTATTGCCAAAGAGAGGGGGGTGGGGGGAGGGGATGTTGCTGGATGGGTGGGGGAGGGGGGTTGCGCATTGAATAAGAAATTTAATATTTTAGTTTTGTAGGGAAAAGTCAATTTTTTTTATTGTTATTTTTGTAGGGTATTTTGGTTTCTTTTTAAATTTGTTTCCCGGTTGCTAACCGAGTTGCTATTGCCAAAGAGAGGGGGGGTGGGGGGAGGGGATGTTGCTGGATGGGTGGGGGAGGGGGGTTGCGCATTGAATAAGATATTTTATATTTTAGTTTTGTAGGGAAAAGTCAATTTTTTTATTGCTATTTTTGTAGGGTATTTTGGTTTCTTTTTAAATTTGTTTCCCGGTTGCTAACCGAGTTGCTATTGCTTTGTATTTTGAATTAAAAAGATATTTAGTTTTATAGGAAAAGGTCAGTTTTTATTGCTATTTTTGTAGGGTATTTTGGTTTTCTTTTAAATTCGTTTTCCGGTTGCTAACGAAGTTGCAATTTTTTTTTTTTAGGTGGATTGAATAAAAAAAAAAGATTAGTTTCATATAAAACTCCATTTTTTATTACTATTTTTGTAGCGTATTTTGGTTTTCTTTCAAATTCGTTTTCTTGTTGCTAACATTTTTTTTTCTCAGGTGGATTGAACAAAAACATTTAGTTTTATTTGAAAGTCAATTTTTTATTACTGTTTTTGTAGCGTATTTTGGTTTCCTTTTAAATTCGTTTTCCTGTTGCTAACGAAGCTGCTATTAGTTTTTATTTTTAAGGGTTTATTGTTCCACATTAATCGATGCTAATGTGTACAGTGATGACTAATGTAAACAGAAACGTAGATGATGATGTATGTTGACAGTTTACTTATGTAGTAAATTTTGACTCTTCAATTTTTATCAAACTGATATCTTCAATAATATTAAGACTACCAACAGCCTCGTAGATCAAGTGTCCAAGACATGATTTTTTGTATCCAAAGGTGGCTGGTCTCGATGGAATTAAAACACAGTTTAAAGGTTTAAAGGTCGCTCATGAATGGCAGAGGCGAGGGACAGTGACATTGCCTTACCAATCAGGACAATGCCCTAGAGACTGACCATATATGACCAGCGCCCAAACCTCCTCTCCACCCAAGCTAGGACCAGGGAGGACCAGGCAGTGGCTGCTGATGACTCAGCAGATAGACCTATAGGTTTCCTCAAACCCCCCAACCTTAGCTCACAAGGATGGTAAGGTTGCAGACACTAATGACACTAACGAGTCTGAGCGGGACTCGAACCCCGGACTGGCAAACACCAGGAAGTTGTCATAACCGACTCTTTCTTACCTTTTTTCTAAATATTTTTTCAATGCAGAGGTCGTATATTTTGGTGAGAATTCATACCCTTTAAAGGCGCTTATGAATGACAGAGGCAAGGGACAGTGATAAGGCTCTAGAGACTGACCATATATACATATGATGAGCACCCATGCCCCCCTCTTCACCTAAGCTAGGACCATGTAGGGCTAGGCAATGGCTGCTGATGACTCTTTTTATAGTTTATATATGACATATCTGTTTTGACGTTGTTAATAGTTTATATAGGACATTTCTGTTTTGACGTTGTTACAGTTTTTAGAATGATTAATTAATTTTTTCTCATCGTTTATTTATTTCCTTATTAAATTTCCTCACCGGGCTATTTTTCCCTATTGGAACCCTTGGGCTTATAGCATCTTGCTTTTCCAACTAGGGTTGTAGCTTGGCTAGTAATAATAGTAATAATATGATCAACATATGCCCCCCTCTTCACCTAAGGTAGGATCATGTAGGGCCAAGCAATGGCTGCTGATGACTCAGCATGTAGAGCTATAGGCCTCCCCCAAAACACCCATCCTTAGCACTCAGGGATGGTCAAGTTGCAAACACTACAAGAAGCTATGGAGCTTGAGCGGATCTCGAACAGTTCAACAGACCGCCAGGCAGACATCATAAGCTCCCATTATACCTCAGTAGTGGATTTCAAATATATTGCGATGCGATCCAGCTAAAATGTAAGTTTTTTTTTTTTTTTTTTTTTTTTTTTTTTTTTTTTTTGAGAGAGAGAGAGAGAGAGAGAGAGAGAGAGAGAGAGAGAGAGAGAGAGAGAGAGAGAGAGAGAGAGAGTATTAGTAAGAAGATTTTTTTAATTGCTGCCACCCTATTTTTATTTTGAAAAAAAGTAAAGAAAGAAATACATATATATATATATATATATATATATATATATATATATATATATATATATAGATATATATTTATATATATATATATATATATATATATATATATATATATTTATATATATATATATATATATATATATATATATATATATATATATATATTTATATATATATATGTATATATGTATATATATATATATATATATATATATATATATATATATATATATATATATATATATATATATATATATATATATATATATTTATATTTATATTTATATATATATACATACATAAATACATACACACACATATCTATACACACACACACAGAGTTTCACGTTGAGGCTTTGAGTTTTTTCACATTGCTATCTTCATGACTTGCCATTAAATTTTAAAATCCCTCTAAAATATATAACCATATCATATACGTTCGTTTAAAGCTGGTACTTTTAAAATTACATCTTTGGACTCGCCATATCTGACAAGCAATTCAGATGAAATGAAAATATAGAATAGATTTTTTTTTTGTGTGTGTGAAATAATCCTTTTTTTTTTTCTTTTTTTTTTAACTATACAGTATCTTGTTTTTTGGTTTTTCTGGGAACGATATTCCAAAATGAGCTTTGGCCACATTAGGTAAGCATCTCTTAGGATTTATATGGACAGCTGTACCATAAATCCATTTTTATAAATCATAAATATAACCCATATAGTCTCACACTCACAACCCCCCCCCCCCCCTCTACCTTCCCTTCGAGAGGGGATTAGATGCGCTAACCCATTTAACTTTTTTTTTTCCTCGAAAGATCTGATATTGCCTTTTTTTTTGGGGGGGGGGGGGGCATTCATTGGTGTTGATGATTAACTTGTCTCTCCATGAATATGATTATTAAATATAACATTCAAAGTTCGGATTTCATTTTATGTTGGAAAAGTTGACATTAGTCTCTCTTCTTACTTTATATATGACAGATCTATTTTAACGTTGTTACTGATCTCAAGATATATATATATATATATATATATATATAT
>NC_090744.1:17089530-17102422 GCF_036898095.1 Palaemon carinicauda | reverse complement strand
TAAGGCTGTTTTGATAGGGGGGGGGGGGGAGGGTTGTTTAACTTGCTGTTGGTTAGGGCTGTGGTGGTCCATGTGGTAACGTCCCAGACTGGGATTCGAGTCCCACTCAAACTCGTGAGTTCCTTTGATCGTTGCAACCTTACTATCCTTATGACCTAAGGGTGGGGTGGGTTTGGGGGAAGCCTATAGGTCTTTGCTGAGTCATCAGCCGCCATTGCCTGGCCCTCCTTGGTCCAAATTGGGTGGGGAGGGGGCTTGGGCGCTGATCATATGTATATATGGTCAGTCTCTTGGGAATTGATCTCCTTGCTAGGGTAATGTCACTGTCCCTTGCCCCTGCCACTCATGAGGGGCCTTTAAACCTTTAAATCTGATATTTTTTATAGTGAGATTTTTTATTGTACAAGTTTATGTATCCATGTCCCAAATGAAAAAAAAATAAGTACTGATGTTCTAATGAAGTAGGTTATTGTTTGATAATATATTGCGCAAGGGCATCATAAATGTGTATGTATCTATATGCATATCTATATGCATATGTAGGTATACATTTATCCATGTGTACATATATATATATATATATATATACACACATATATATATATATATATATATATCCATCCATATACCAAAGCACTTCCCCCAAATTTTTGGGGATAGCCGACATAAAACAAATAAAAAAAAAAGTGGGGGCGGAGGGACCTTTCCTCTCTACGCTCCTCCCAGCTTGACGAGGGACTCAACCTGGATGTGTAGGTATATCAATATATAATAATAATATATTGTACAATGACTTCATGAATAGGATAGACAGTGACATGGATTATGGTGACGCAAGATAAAGGTTATTTTGATTTTTTTTTATTATCATAAACAATTTTTGAGTAATTTGAATTACATGGCGTTTAAAAATCTAACGCCAGGGACTTATCTCAATAATAATGTATGATGAAAAGAACTTAAAAGCACCGTGTTTTCTGGTAACATATTCCGTTGATAAAAGATGACCATTGCCAAATATGTTGAAAAATATTGATGATAATATATGAGAAAAAAAAAAAAAACTTGAAAACTCCGCGTCTTCTGGTAACAAATTCTGTTGATAAAAAATGACCATTGCCAAATATGTCAAAAGATATTGATGATAATATATGAGGAAAAAAACTTGAAATCTCCGCGTCTTCTGGTAACAAATTCCTTTGATAAAAGATGACCATTGCCAAATATGTCAAAAGATATTGATGATAATATATGAGAAAAAAAAAAAAACTTGAAAACTCCGCGTCTTCTGGTAACAAATTCTGTTGATAAAAGATGACCATTGCCAAATATGTCAAAAAATATTGATGATAATATATGAGGAAAAAAACTTGAAATCTCCGCGTCTTCTGGTAACAAATTCCGTTGATAAAAGAGGACCATTGCCAAATATGTCAAAAAATATTGATAATGATATATGAAAAAAAGAACTTGAATGCCCCTTGTTTTCTGGCACCAAATTCCGTTGACAAAAGACGAACTTCATTGCCCAATGTGTCAAAAAACTATTGATAATAATGTATTATAAAAAGAGCTTGAAATCTCCGCGTCTTCTGGTAACAAAGCTTGTTGATAAAAGACGAACTTTATTGCCTAACATGTCAAAAAAAAAAAAAAAAAATATTAATAATGATGTATGATAAAAGAAAGGCTCCTTATCTTCTGGCAAGAAAACTAGTTGATAAAAGATGAATTTCATGGCGTGATATGTCAATAAAAACTATTGATAATAATTTATGATGAAAAGAACTTGAAATCTCCGCGTCTTCTGTCACCAAATTCTGCTGATAATAGATGAACTTTATGGCTTAATATGTCAAGAGAAAATATTGATAATAATGTATGATAAAGAATTTGAAAGCGCTGCGTCCTTCTGGAAAGACAACTAGTTGATGAAAGATAAAGCTTCATTGCCCAATATGACCAAAAAAAAAAAAAAAAAACTATTTATAATAATGTATGATATAAAGAATTTGGAAGCGCCGTGTCTTCTGGCAAGAAAACTAATTAATAAAAGATGAACTTCGTTACATGAGCCTTTTTTCTAGTTTATATATTACGTATCTGTTTTTGACGTTGTTAATAGTTTATATATGACATATCTATTTTGACGTTGTTACTGTTTTTAGAATGATTTATTGTTAATTTGTTCTCATCATTTATTTATTTCCTTATTTCCTTTCCTCACTGGGCTATTTTTCCCTATTGGAGCCCTTGGGCTTATAGCATCTTGCTTTTCCAACTGGGGTTGTAGCTTGGCTAGTAATAATAATAATAATAATACTGAAAATATAACAAAAAACAATTTCACTCCAATTAAGAAGAACAATAATCATGCCCTTGTAGGAATGATACGAAACAAATCGGAGGTAAAAAATATAGTGAGAAAGTACGAGTGTTCCAGACGTGAGTTTTTTTTTTTTTTTTTTTTTTTTTTTTTGCCGATACTCTTGGCCCCCTCTTACGCAAAGAGGACGTGGAAGTCTTACATATGGAAGGAAAGAAATGTCCAATTAGGGCATTTTACGAGTAGCTGCGTCATACGAGGAAAACAGTTTGCTGATGACGGGGAGAAAAGATTATGTAACGGAAATCCATAAAAGAAAAAAAATCGTGAGAATTGTTATTCTGCAAATAAAAATAGTTAGTGCAGTGCGTTCTCTCTCTCTCTCTCTCTCTCTCTCTCTCTCTCTCTCACTGTACACTATGAAGTAAAGATTAAAAATTTACTTGCTCTACTTCTATCATATTGAATTATTGATTTATATATATATATATATATATATATACATATATATATATATGTATATATATATACATTTCTTTTTTCAAAATGTACCGGTAATAAAAATTCATTTGTTTGTATTTAATAGCGTTTGAAGAATTTTTTTTTCATTTTTTTTTAAAATGAAGTCTTCGATCAATCCTTTTTCATATTTTAATCTAATGTTCAACAAGAAATCATTTAAAATGTTCAGCTCCCATCATGATAAAACTGAGTAAATTTATTAAATTTATGAAAGAATGAGCTAAATCAAAGCTCACATACAGACACACACACACACACACACATATATATATATATATATATATGTACGTATATATATATATATATATACAGAATATATATATATATATATATATATACATATATATGTATATACATATATATATATATATATATACCTTGATAAACATAATTTGATTTTTTAATGCCTCCAACCCAACTTTGTCAGCTGCTAATATTTGCAACAGAGCGAACAATGAACGAAAGTTTTTTTTTTTTTTTTTTTTTTCCAGCCGATGAAAAAGCAGGCCAGTCCCAATCACGGTATCACAGCCTCCTTGATTGGATGATTTCTGGGTCAGTGAACATTCTCTCTCTCTCTCTCTCTCTCTCTCTCTCTCTCTCTCTCTCTCAACGAAGCACAGTTAAGACGTGTAGTCTCTTCTGTATTATTTAACCTCTCCCCCTCATTCTCTTTACTTTCATATTCTTGTTCTTCATTACTAGAATGTGTTATAGTATTTCGTTTTTGTCTCATAACAAAGTATATATTCTTTTTAGAGGTTATTTTTTTTTTACATATTACCAATTTCAGTGGGGAAAATATTTTTTTCATTGATTTTTTTTGTACAATTGATTTACACTAATGCTTGGTGTTTTGGGTCATGTTGTTTTATATTTATGTATATTGTTTGTGTTTGTAGTTTACAGAAAATATATACATTACATTTTCATGAAAAAGCCAATATTGGTCCACTGGTTGTCTATTCTCTTTAGTGATTCCACTTTTCTATTCAATTTAGTTATACCACTTTTTTATTAAATTTCTTTGGGGATTCCACTTTTTTTAATAAATATCTTTAGTGATTCCACTTTTGTAATAAATTTAGTTAGTTTCCTCTTTGTTAATAAATTCATTTAGTGATTCCACTTATCTATTCAATTTAGTTGTACCACTTTTCTAATAATTTTTTTTTAGTAATTCCCCTTTTTTTGATTTCTTTAATGATTCCACTTTTCTATTCTCTTTAGTGATTCAACTTTTCTATTCAATTTAGTTATACCACTTTCTAATAAATTTATTTAGTGATTCCACTTTTCTAATCAATTTCTTCAGTGATTCCACTTTTGTAATCAATTTATTTATTGACTCCACTTTTTTGGTACATAATTTGTTTTAGGGATTCCACTTTGTTAATTTTTTTTATTGATTCCACTTTTCTAATCAATTTCTCTAGTGATTCCACCTGTTTAATAAATTTCTTTATTAATTCCACTTTGTTAATAAATTTCTTTAGTGATTCCACTTTTCTAATCAATTTTTCTGGTGATTCCACTTTTATAATCAATTTCTTTACTGGTTCCACTTTTCTATTCAAATTAGTTATACCACTTTTCTAATCAATTTCGCTAGTGATTCCACTTTACTAATAAAATTGTTTAGCGACTCCACTTTTCGAATCAAAGAATATCCAGCTTTATAGTCCACTTTTTTAACCAATTCAAGTGATTCCACTTTTCCATTCAATTTCTTTAGTGATTCCACTTCCCTAATCAAGCAATATCCAGCTTCATAGTGCACTTTTTTAACCAATTCAAGTGATTCCACTTTTCCATTCAATTTTTTCAGTAATTCCACTTTTCCAATAAAGCAATATCAAACTTACTTTTTTTTTTTTTTTTTTTTTTTTAAATTTATTTATTTATTTTTTTATTCAGAAGGTTTAGACACAAGTGCACAATCGGATACTTAAATTCACGAGACCGAAAATGAAATACCACCCGAATCTCTTCGCCTGTGTCCTGTTAAATATATTCCATTATTTTCTCGGTGGGATATTCCAGACACCTCTTCGGTACCTATCCCACTACCCCCCCCCCCCAAGGCACAACACAATCCTTCGCCTCCCTCCCCTCCCTCCCCCCCCACTCCATTCCTGGATCCAGAGTTCCCTCCACCACAATAAAGTTTTTCCAGTATCTTGGAGGCGCTGCACTGCAGATTGTTTTAGAGTCTCCGAGCCCGTTGTAATTTTTCAGGCTTTGCCAAGGGAAACGCGGGATTGCTCTAGTATATATCGCTGGTTCTTGTCAGGATTTTCAATATTTTTCCAGAGCTAATATCCAGGGCCAGGGGGGTGGGGTGGGGGGTTGAGAGAGAGAGAGAGAGAGAGAGAGAGAGAGAGAAGTAGACGTAGTTTGAGAGAGAGAGACAGAGAGAGAGAGAGAGAGAGAGAGAGAGAGAGAGAGAGCGAAAAGTAGCCGTAGTTTGAGAGAGAGAGAGAGAGAGCGAAAAGTAGCCGTAGTTTGAGAGAGAGAGAGAGAGTAGACGTAGTTTGAGAGAGAGAGAGAGAGAGAGAGAGAGAGTGAGTAGACGTAGTTTGAGAGAGAGAGAGAGAGAGAGAGAGAGAGAGAGAGAGTAGACGTAGTTTGAGAGAGAGAGAGAGAGAGAGAGAGAGAGCGAAAAGTAGCCGTAGTTTGAGAGAGAGAGAGAGAGCGAAAAGTAGCCGTAGTTTGAGAGAGAGAGAGAGTAGACGTAGTTTGAGAGAGAGAGAGAGAGAGAGAGAGAGAGTGAGTAGACGTAGTTTGAGAGAGAGAGAGAGAGAGAGAGAGAGAGAGAGAGAGAGTAGACGTAGTTTGAGAGAGAGAGAGAGAGAGAGAGAGAGAGAGAGAGAGAGAGAGTGAGTAGACGTAGTTTGAGAGAGAGAGAGAGAGAGAGAGAGAGAGAGAGTAGACGTAGTTTGAGAGAGAGAGAGAGAGAGAGAGAGAGCGAAAAGTAGCCGTAGTTTGAGAGAGAGAGAGAGAGCGAAAAGTAGCCGTAGTTTGAGAGAGAGAGAGAGTAGACGTAGTTTGAGAGAGAGAGAGAGAGAGAGAGAGAGAGAGAGAGAGAGTGAGTAGACGTAGTTTGAGAGAGAGAGAGAGAGAGAGAGAGAGAGAGAGTAGACGTAGTTTGAGAGAGAGAGAGAGAGAGAGAGAGAGAGAGAGAGAGAGCGAAAAGTAGCCGTAGTTTGAGAGAGAGAGAGAGAGCGAAAAGTAGCCGTAGTTTGAGAGAGAGAGAGAGTAGACGTAGTTGTGAGAGAGAGAGAGAGAGAGAGAGAGAGTGAGTAGACGTAGTTTGAGAGAGAGAGAGAGAGAGAGAGAGAGAGAGAGAGAGAGTAGACGTAGTTTGAGAGAGAGAGAGAGAGAGAGAGAGAGAGAGAGATAGTAGACTTAGTTTGTGAGAGAGAGAGAGAGAGAGAGAGAGAGGCTGGGGTGGACATAGTATAAGGCGGTTAAGGGTTCTTTTTTCGTTTGCGGTCATGCAGAAGACAACCGTAAATGACATTTTCTTTTCAACTGTACTGTTTGCTTCCGTGATTTTTCCCTCCCGAGTTTTTATGCATAGGACAAGAATAAATATATTCCGGGTGTTTCCGTGGTTGAATATCTTTATTTGGTCTTTGTTCTGGGATGTATTTTTCCTTTTTATTTCCAGCCATGAAAATATCAAGAAGTCGTTTGTGTAGTTACATATTTTGATGTTTTATAGGAGTTTTATTCCAGCTGTTACCAAGTTGTGGAATGATCTTCCTAATCGGGTAGTTGAATCAGTAGAACTTTAAAAGTTCAAAGTTGGAGCAAATGTTTTTATGTTGACCAGGCTGACATGAGTCTTTTTATAGTTTATATATGACATATCTGTTTTGATGTTGTTACTGTTTTTAGAATTATTTATTGTTAATTTATTCTTTTCATTTGTTTATTTCCTTATTTCCTTTCCTCACTGGGCTATTTTTCCCTATTGGAACCCTTGGGCTTATAGCATCTTGCTTTTCCAACTAGGCTTGTAGCTTGGCTGGTAATAATAATAATAATAATAATAATAATCAGAGCTTCGTTGTTACGTAAGACATGTTCATGGACAAGTCTTATATTTTTTTACTATATTTTTTTTCCGTTGGTGGAAGAGTCGAGCAGATTATTTTAATTCCTTTTGGTTTCAATTATTCTCCAGAATATAATGTTTTTCGTTTGGTTGTTATAATATCTTTCACTTACATGTGTTTTTATCATCTGCTATCAAAGATTCTTATCTATTTCTTGCATTGAACAAGGAATGTCCGTTTGACTCAAATGGCGTTTAAAGAATTAAAGGGCTCTCATGAATGGCAAAGCAAAGGATAGTAACAATCCTCCGAGCTAGCAGGACAATGGCCTAAAGACTGATCATATATACATATCAGCGCCGAAGCCTTCTCTCCACCCACACACACACATTCACTGGTAGACAAGTAGGAGTTAGAGGAATTACTAAAGAAATTGAATGGAAAAGTGGAATCTCTTAAATTGGTTAGAAAAGTGGACTCTGATTCGAAAAAATGGAATCGCTAAAGAATTTTATTAGAAAACTGGAATCATTAACGAAATTGATTAGAAAAGCAAAATCACTAACAAAACTAATTAGAAAAGTGGAATCACCAAATAAATCTATTGTATGGTTGGGTGAGGGTAAGGGATAGTAAAGGATATCAGCAACTTTTATTATTGTCAAATCAATTCTTTCTTATATCTGGAGGCATCAGGCCTCAGTTGGGGGAGTAGTGGAAGGTAAAGGTTGGGGAAGGATGAAGGAAGTGGGAGTATTTAAGAAGAGGGCAGACCCCATTGCTTGCTCTCTCCACCCAATCTATGACTAGGTAGGGCCAGGTAATGGCTGCTAATGACTCACCAGGGATATCTATAGGCTCCCCAAACCCCCATCATTAGCTCACAAGAATGGTAAGGTTACAGTCCCTACGAAAAACTATCAGGCTTGAGCGGGACTCGAAAAAAGTCCGGCAGAACACCAGGCAGGGACGTTTCCAATAGCCCACCGCAATTCCTTCGATTATTATTATGTATGGACCAAGTAATAAAGTAGTCAATTGAAGTAAGGTGTGTCTTTCTGTGAATGTATATGGACAGAAAAAAGTAATTTTAGACGTCAAAAGATTTCCAGTAAATAAACTTCTATTAAATTGTTAACTCTGCAGACATGAATCGAGAAACGGCTTTATTATTATTATTATTATTATTATTATTATATTATTATTATTACTTGCTAAGGTACAACTCTAGTTGGATTGGAAAACGCGAGAATGCTTCCTGAAGTTATGTGAAAGGGAGATTTAATTTCGCACATTTATTAAAATTGTCAGCGTGTAAACGAAATATAAAATCATATTTTAAAGATTGGGAAAAGTTTGCAATGAGTGAAACATCATGTTTATGGAGTTCTCTTGCTTGAGGGTACACTCGGTCCCACTATTCTATCTCATCTTTCTTCCTCTTCCCCCTTTGTTTTATTATTATTATTATTATTATTATTATTATTATTATTATTATTATTATTCCTCTTGAAGTTTATTAATTTTGTAGTCTTTTCTCACGGGGCTTAAATTATCCAGCTTTAAAACTAGGGTTGTAGCTTGGCTAATAATAATAATAATAATAATAATAATAATAATAATAATAATAATAATAATAATAATATCCTACTGCTTTACTAAACTTGAGAAACGCTAACTCCCTCATCTGTGCTGTCAATCAGTAGATCAATAAGTTTATTGGTCGGAGATCAACCTGGTCTTACATAATTTATGAAGAATACAGGCCTTTGACGCCGCCCTTTCAGATAGCTATTAATGAATGAAAAACCTATTCTATAGACCTTGGGAAAAACATTTCGGTTGCTCAGAGTGAAATACATTGGAGAGTAAAGCAAACTTTGGAAAAAATTATTCTGTAATTAAAGGTTTAAAGGTCACTCATGAATGGCAGAGGCAAGGGACAGTGACATTGTCCTAGCAATCAGGACAATGCCCTAGAGACTGACCATATATTATATGATCAGCGCCCAAGCCTCCTTTCCACCCAAGCTAGGACCAGGGAGGACCAGGCAGTGGCTGCCGATGACTCAGCAGATAGACCTATAGGCTCCCCCCCCCAACCTTAGCTCATAAGGATGGTAAGGTTGCAGACACTAATGGCACTAACGAGTCTGAGCGGGACTCGAACCCCCGACTGGCAAACACCAGGCAGAGACGTTACCAATCAGGCCACAGCAAATAAACATAGAATGTAGCTTATTATAGGATAAATGAGCGAGTATATCCGATAATGACAAATCTCGTATAGAGCTCCATTAGCGAATCCACGACCTGGGAGCGAAAGGGTTAATTATTTTTTAATGATAGATGTCAGGTCGTCAACCCCTGTATTCACCTGTAGAGGTTAAGAGTGAGCGGCATTCTTAATTTCTATATCATTTATGCATGTGTATGCCAGTACGTAGATGTTCATTCTATGTATGGATTCGTCCATAATTGTGGGTGTTGCTATTATTCTCATAATCGGTATCTTTAACTTTAGAATTATTCATTTTGAGTAGATGCTCCGGAAGATTCTTAGTGGTGTGAATAATATTTTTTATCATAGATTTTTCTTTTTCCTAATTTTTTTTTTTTAGAGAAGTGACTTTGTGTGTATATATATATATATATATATATATATATATATATATATATATATATATATTTATATATATATACAGTATATATATTTGTTTATGTATATATATATATATGTATATATTTATATATATATACATGTATATATATATTTATATATATATTTATTTTCATATATATATATATATATATATATATATATTTATATATATATTTCTTTATATGTATATGTGTATATATATATTTATTTATATATATATGTGTATATATATATATATATATATATATATATATATATATATATATATTATTCGCCTAGTATTTGTTCGAGTCGGGTTCGTTATAAACTAGTTTAACCAGTTAACTTATTCCTAAGAAAGACCTTAAACCAAACCATCTTGCAGCGTGTTTCCTCTCTTTCATTAATAATTCGTTATCTCTCTATTTTGCATAATACCATGCCCTGCTTTCCAGTAGATTCGTGCTTGGCCGTGTCATAAAGTTGTAAGAATTATTATGATCAGTTCAATACATATCGCATTTGAGATGTTAGGGCATAAAGTTTTCATAGCTATCGTTTAATAATAATAAGGATAAGAATAGGGAAGTGGGGAATATGGGGAAAGGAAGAGTACCAATTTAACCAAAATTTTAAAATCTTGGTATTTACTGTAAATCAAATTGGTTTCTTGAATGTGTTTTTCAAAGGTAGAAAGGTGGATTTTTATATATTTCCCGATGAACTCCGGTTATATTATAGGATTTTTTTTTTATTATTATTATTATCTCCACCAATGAAGTTAGAAGGAGGTTATGTTTTACTCTCTGTCTGTCTGTGTCTTTTTGTTTGTGAATGGCTTCCTGGCCACAATTTTAATCTTAGAGTAATGAAACTTGCAGGGATTAACTGTTATGTAAAAAGCTGGAAATGATTAAAGTTTGGTATGTCAAAGTCACGGTCAAACAAAATGTCCAATTCACGTAATCAGCCGTAAGTTTTGACATCGTCACAGAGACTTAAAACTTGGTTCATATTCGAGTGTATGAAAATCCACGCCAATTAATATATGATAAGGTCAAGGTCGAAAAATAAGTTGCTGCGTTGGAGGTCTGCGCTCTACTGAGTGCCCCTCTAATTTGGTATGCAATTGCATCGAGTTTAAAACACTGTATTCACATTCAAGCAGTCATATACAGGTATCGTATTATTATTATTATTATTATTATTATTATTATTATTATTAGATGCTAAGCTACAACCCTAGTTGGAAAAGCAGGATGCTATAAGCCCAGGGACCCCAACAGGGAAAATAGCCCAGTGAGGAAAGGAAATAAGGAAAAAAATATTTTAAGAATAGTAAAACTATTAAGATAAATATTTCCTATTTAAACTATAAAAACTTTAACAAAACAAGCGGAAGAGAAACTAGATAGAAAAGTGTGCACGAGTGTACCCTCAAGCAAGAGAACTCTAACCCAAAGCCGTGTAAGACCATGGTACAGAGGCTATGACGCTACACAAGAATAGAGAACAATGGTTTGATTTTGGAGTGTCCTTCGTATAGGTTTATAAAAATCTTCGTGTTGATAACTCCTTTTTCATTGTTCATTCCTATTTTATGGACCAATGGAAGGGTCAATTTTGTTAATAGGAGGTTCGTAGAACTAATTACGTTTGAAATATAGATCTAAACGGCAAATAACGTTAAATAACTAACTGCATGTGTGAAATCAATGACGTCATTTATATATGAAATTGATTGAAAACGCTGTTAGTCATGTATAAAATTTATTGACAATGGCGTTATTCATATTTAAGATTTATTGACATTAACGCCAGTCATATAAAATTTATTGAAAATTACATCAGTTACATAAAATTTATTGAAAATTACATCAGTTACATAAAATTTATTGAACATTACGTCATTAATGAAATTGATTTACAATGACGACAATCTTATATAGAATTGATTGAAAATTACATCAGTCACATATAAAATGTATTGAAAATTACGTCATCAATAATATTGATTTACAATGACGACATTCCTATATAGAATTGATTGAAAATTACATCAGTCACATATAAAATTTAGTGAAAATTACGTCATTGATGAAATTGATTTCCAATGACGACATTCTTATATAAAATTGATTGAAAATTACATCAGTCACATATAAAATGTATTGAAAATCACGTCATCCATAAAATTGATTTACAATGACGTCTTATATAAAATTTATTTACAAATTAAAATTAACTTTCAATGACGTCATTCATTTATAAAATAAATTAACAATGACGTCATTCATATAGAAAATTTATTTACAATGACGTCAGCCATATAAAAAATTGACTGATAAATTTTTTTCAACATTTGTTCCAGTGACAATATCACTGAGGTCATATTGAATCAATAATAATTATCAAGACGGAGATACGCGAGTGATTATTTATCTCTTTCAAATAATGGACGTAAAGTGAGAGAGAGAGAGAGAGAGAGAGAGAGAGAGAGAGAGAGAGAGAGAGAGAGAGAGAGAGAGAGAGAGAGAGAGAGGGGGGGGGATTTAATATACATCGATATTAATACCAGCTCGAAAAAACACATTCAACCACAACGTTCGTTCACCCTCACAAATGCAACGCCAATTGGTTATTTTACCGACTGTTATTATTATTATTATTACACTTCTCATGCACCCAATTGCACGGTTTAATTTCCTGTTTAATTAAAGGCAGCGGCATAAATTTCTTTTGTTTCATCACTTTTGGGTGTGAGGGCGAACTTTGCTCGTTCTGATTTAACTTAATTAGCTCGTCTTTTATAACTTGTGGTTTTATTTCTTCCGATTCCATTGTGGAAGTTGGAATGAACTTTGGAATGCAGTGTTCAATTGAAAGGAAGTGATATTGCTTTCTGTTCGTAACAGGTATTGCTGTAAAATGTCGGGGCCATTAATTTCGTTTATCGTTGGCAGTACAGTTGGGCGCAGGAATTCGTGGCAGACCTCTGTCTCGGGATTGAGAGTTGTGGTTGCCTATTGGAAACTTTCCTGCCTGGTGATCTGCTGGAAGGGAGGTTGAATCCCGCTCAGACTCGATAGTTTGCTGGAAGGGAGGTCGAGTCCCGCTCAGACTCGATAGTTTGCTGGAAGGGAGGTCGAGTCCCGCTCAGACTCGATAGTTTCTTGTTGCGTATGCAACCTCACCATTCGTGTGAGCTAAGGATTTAAGTCTACCTGTTGAGTCATTAGCACCCATTGCTTGGCCTTCCCTGGTCCTAGCTTGGGGAGAGTGGGGCCTTGGGCACTGATCATATGTGTGTATGGTCAATCTCTAGGTCGTTGTCACTGT
>NC_090744.1:17077030-17084530 GCF_036898095.1 Palaemon carinicauda | reverse complement strand
GTTTCTTACGGCCCTTCCTAAATTTCACGCTCGCTGAGAACATGCTTAGACTATTTTCTTATTTATTCTGATCCTAGAAAGGAGTTCGCTATCATGGAAGGGTTTTTAGTTGCCCCCCTCCCCTTTTTTTTTTTTTTTTTTTTTTTTTTTTTTTTTTTTTTGCAGCGAATGTTTCTTTTGTTGAACAGTCTGACATAGGTCTCTATTCATAGTCTATAGATGATAGATCTATTTTAATGTTTTTACTAGTCTAAATATTTTGTATTAATTTATTATTTACATGTAGTTTATTTATTATCATATTTCCTTTCCTCACGGGGCTATTTTTCCCTGTTGGAGCCCTTGGGCTTATTGAATCCTGCTTTTCAAAATAGGGGTGTAGCTTGGCTAGTAATGATAATTATAATTATAATAATATAACTTGTTTGACGATTTATCTTATCTATGATATTTATTTTATTAAATGATCTTTTTAATAGATATGAACTCTATATCCATTTTAATTTAGCATTGGCATATAATTTTCATTAATATGGTACACGATTGTGACATATTCTGCATATCCATTATTCCTATCTTCACTTTTTCCTATCTTATTTGGTTTTTTATTTTGACCGGTCCTTACCTCCCTCCCTTTCGTTTTCTAATCCCGTCTGAGGAAGACCCATAGAGGGTCCTGGACTGAGGCTTTTTCCTCAGAAAGATCTTACTCTATCCTCAGCCCTTTCTTCCAGTTCCTTTCCCTTTTCAAATATCTCCTTTTCTAAGCAACATCCTCACCACCACCACCCCCACACTAGCTGCCTTTTCTCTCTCCCCCCCTTCCCACGCCTGGTTCTTTAACCCCCCCACTCTACCCCACCCGTTCTCCTCTTCACTCCCTCCCGTTCTCCAGAAGATAGTTTCTGGAAACCGTGACATTCAAGAATCGTGCCTCGGTCCAGGGATTTATTTGCTCCGGCCGCCAGTGGAATCTGAGCATGTTTACATGTTATTTTGGCCCTGGCTTGCTTTTGTGTGGGTCTCCCTCCCCCCCCCCATTATTTCAAAGCTGCTGACTCTCGCTTTTCAACAATTTTTTTTATATTTTCTTATGATAGATTTTTTTTTTTTTGTACCAATGGATTATTTTTATCTACCGATAGATTTTTTTTTTTTGTACCGATGAATTATTTTTATCTACCGATGGATTTTGTTTTTTTTGTACCGATGGATTATTTTTATCTACCGATGGATTTTTTTTTTGACCGATGGATTGCGTTAAAAGGAATGTTTATTTTGAGGTTTTCATTTCTTATTTTGGGCTGTAACCTGTTTCATTACTTTGATCTTATTTACAAAGCTATTAGAATTTAAGTATTTTTATAACTACTTTTGTCACACATGTATATCGCGAATGTACAATGTATATATTTATATAAATTATAAATAGTGAAAGGACCAGTTGATGTGTTTTTAAGATTGTTAATAACATTTTGAAACTGACAGTAGAAAAGAAGACATTGCTTACAAAAACAGGTCCGTAGGCCTCCTTGTTCAATATGTACGCAATGTTTTTGATTTGGTTGCCTCAGCTGGCGTATTTTTCATATATATATATATATATATATATATATATATATATATATGTGTGTGTGTGTGTGTGTGTGTGTATGCATATATATATATATATATATATATATATATATATATATATATGTATATGCATACACACACATATATATATATAGATATATATATATATATATATATATATATATGTATATATACCGTATATATATAATATATATATATGTATATATAAATTTATATATATATATGTATATATACATATATGTATGTATGTATATATATATATATATATATATATATATATGTATATATATATATGTGTGTGTGTTATTGTGTTAAATGGTAGTGAGAAACCATTACGGTTGTGGTAGGCGATTGAAAACGTCTCTAATTGGCGATCTGCTGGACGAGGTTTCGAGACCCGCTCAAGCTCGATAGTTTCTTGCATCGTTTGCAACCTCACCATCCTTGGAGGAGCCTATAGGTCTACCTACTGAGTCATCAGCAGCCATAGCCTGGTCGTCCTTGGCTCTAGCTTGGGGGGAGAGGTGGCTTGGGCGCTGATTTGTATACTGTATATGGTCAGTCTCTAATCAATCTCTATGGCATTGTTACTATCCCTTACCTCTGACTTTCATGAGTGACCTTTAAACCTTTAATGTAGTCTTTTCTGAAATTCGGAAATTTCCTTTTTTAATTAATTTCCAAAAAATTGATTAGTGATTTTCCTATAAAGAATATATTCAATATATTCTAGAAGGACTCTCCAAAATCAAACCATTGTTCTCTAGTCTTGGGTAGTGCCATAGCCTCTGTACCATGGTCTTCCACTGTCTTGGGTTAGATTTCTCTTGCTTGAGGGTACACTCAGGTACACTATTCTATCTAATTTCTCTTCCTCTTGTTTTGTTAAAGTTTATATAGATTATATAGGAGATATTTATTTTAATGTTGTTACTCTTCTTACAATATTCTATTTTCCTTTTTTCCTTTCCTCACTGGGCTATGTTCCCTGTTGGAGCCTCTGGGCTTATAGCATCCTGCTTTTCCAACTAGGGTTATAGCTTAGCTAATAATGATAATAATAATAATAATAATAATAATAATAATAACCCCTAAACCGTCGATATTCTCCTACAATGACTTACGAAAAAAGAATTTTTCAATCAAAGCGTTTGTCGTATATAGAGAATTTATATATATATATATATATATATATATATATATATATATATATATATATATATATATATATATATATATATATATATATTTTTTTTTCCTTCCTGGAGTGAGGTACTCATGTCACTGACAGTTCTATCTTTGTAAAAGGAAGGGCGTCGAATATCCATCAGCTGCTGACATAAATTGAAAACCCCTGAAGGAAAAAATGGATTTACGCTGGAGTTCTTTAGTTTATATATAGATTCTTTTTGTTCTCTCGTAGCCACAGAATACGCGTACAGTTGGCTTCATTGATTCCGGTACACAGACATCTCCTTTGCTTTCTATGTAGTGTACCAGAATTATTGAAGCCAACTGTACAAAAGAATTTGTGCTCCCGTGAAAAGAGAGAGTGCGTAGCTGTTTAACAAATAATTATAGTTCGCTGGGATTATAGTTTTTTGTTTGCTGGTATTATAGTTTGTCTGTTTGATGGGATTATAGTTTGACTGTTTGTTGGGACTATAGATTGCTTGTTTGCTGCTATTATACTTTGATTGTTTGCTGCTATTATAATTAGCTTGCTTACTGCTATTATAGTTTATATGTTTGCTGAGATTATAATTAGCCTGTTTGTTGCTATTATAGTTTGCCAGTTTGCAGGGATTCTAGATTGCTTATTTGCTGGGATTATAGTTTGCACGTTTGCTGGTATTATAGTTTTCCTGTTTGGCTGGATTATAGGTACCTTCACTGGTATCATAGTTTGACTTTTCTGGGACTATAGATTGCTTGTTTGTTGCTATTATAGTGTGACTGTTTGCTGGTATTATAATTGGCTTGTTTTTTGCTGCCATTATAGTTTGCCTGTTTGCTGGGATTATAGTTAGCTTGTTTACTGCTATTTTAGTTTGACTATATGTTGAGACTATAGTAACTTGTTTACTGCTATTATAGGTTGACTGTATGCTGAGACTATAATAACTTGTTTACTGCTATCATAGTTTGACTGTTTGCTGGAATTATAGTTAGGTTGTTTATAGGGATAATTGTTTGCTTGTTTACTGGGATTATAGTTTGACTGTTTACTAGGATTATAGTTTGAGTGTTTGCTGGGATTGTAGTTTGACTGTTTGCTGGGATTATAGTTTGACTGTTTACTGGGTTTATAGTTTGACTGTTTGCTGGGATTATAATTGGCTTGTTTACTATTATTACAATTTGACTGTTTACTGAGATTGCAGTTAGCATGTTTAGTGCTATTATAGTTTGACTGTTTTCTGGGATTGGAAATAGCATTTTTACTGCTATTATAGTTTGACTGTTTGCTGGGCTTATAGTTAACTCGTTTACTGGGATTATTGTTTGCTTCGTAGATGGTAATAGTTTGCTAGTTTACCGGGATTATAGTTTGGCTGTTTGCTGAAATTATCGTTAGCTTATTTATTGGGTTAATTGTTTGCTTGTTTGCTGGCAATATACTTTGCTTGTTTACTGGGATTATAGTTTGACTGTTTACTGTGATTATATTTAGCTTGTTTACTGCTATTATAGTTTGACTGTCTGCTGGGATTATAAATAGCTTGTTTATTGGGATAATTGTTTGCTTGTTTACTGGAATTATAGTTTACTGGGATTATAGTTTGACTATTTACTGGGATTATAGTTTGACTGTTTTCTGGAATTGCGATTAGCTTGTTTATTGGGATAATTGGTTGCTGGAAATATAGTTTGCTTCTTCGCTGGGATTATAGTTTGACTATCTACTGGGATTATAGTTTGACTGTTTACTGGGATTATAGTTTGACTGTTTTCTGGGATTGTAGTTTGACTGTTTGCTGGGATTATAGACAGACTGTTTCTGGGATTGTAGTTTGACTGTTTACTGGGATTATAGTTTGACTGTTTGCTGGGATTGTAGTTTGACTGTTTGCTGGGATTATAGTTTGACTGTTTGCTGGGATTGTAGTTTGACTGTTTACTGGGATTATAGTTTGACTGTTTGCTGGGATTGTAGTTTGACTGTTTGCTGGGATTATAGACTGACTGTTTCTGGGATTGTAGTTTGACTGTTTGCTGGGATTATAGACTGACTGTTTCTGGGATTGTAGTTTGACTGTTTACTGGGATTATAGTTTGACTGTTTGCTGGGATTGTAGTTTGACTGTTTACTGGAATTATAGTTATTTGCTGGGATTATAGTTTGACTGTTTGCTGGGATTATAATTTGACTGTTTACTGGGATTATAGTTTGACTGTTTGCTGGGATTGTAGTTTGACTGTTTGCTGGTATTATAGACTGACTGTTTCTGGGATTGTAGTTTGACTGTTTACTGGGATTATAGTTTGACTGTTTGCTGGGATTGTAGTTTGACTGTTTACTGGGATTATAGTTTGACTGTTTGCTGGGATTGTAGTTTGACTGTTTACTGGAATTATAGTTATTTGCTGGGATTATAGTTTGACTGTTTACTGAGATTGTAGTTTGACTTTTTGCTGGGATCATAGTTAGCTTGATTGTTAGGATTATAGTTGGGTTTTATTTATTTATTTATTTATTTTTTATTTTTTTTTTTTTTTGCTTGGTTGCCGGAATTATTTTTTGATTGTTTGCTGAAATACTGTAGTTTGCTTCGATTATTATTTTCTTTTTTGCTTGGATTTAATGACCGCTACGTTTAAAAAAGAAATATGCCCTTTTTCCCTCCGGTAGCCCTGAGCCTTATTCAAATATCTCAAGGTGAATTATGTGCTTTATTTTAAGTGGTTTGCTCTTTATTGCGCGGGAAATGATAAAGCGTAATGCCTAAGGCGGTAATGAGCTTGCAGCACGCCACCACCAAAACCACCACCATCACCAACACCACCACCACCACCAACCGGGGGTCTTAAAGGTGCACAAACAAAAGCACAGGCGCCAGACCACGCACAAACAGCGATCATGATATGACTAAACACCGCCCTCGCGTACAAACAGCCTCAACAAACACCGACACACACTCCATAAATACCGCGAAACGCCATCAGACGACAAACACATCCCAAACAAAGTCACTCGTCAAGTGTTTGCTCTGGCCTCAGACGCCGTCACTCCTTGGGGGCTGTGAGAGGAAGAGGAGGAGGAGGAGGAGGAGGAGGTATTGTTGGTGTGGATGAGAGAGAGAGAGAGAGAGAGAGAGAGAGAGAGAGAGAGAGAGAGAGATTATTCTAAGCCAGCATCTTAGTGAACTTTGCTGAAGAATAAACAAAGTGAAGTGTCCCGACCAGCTGAGGTAAAAAGGAGGATAAAGGAAAAGTGTGAGGAGGAGATAGAAGAGGAGGAACAGAAGGTAGAGGAGGAGGAGGAGGTAAGAGGACGAGGAGGAGGAGAGGTAGGGGGGAGTGGAGGAGGAGGTAATGTTGGTGTGGATGAGAGAGAGAGAGAGAGAGAGAGAGAGAGAGAGAGAGAGAGAGAGAGAGATTATTCTAAGCCAGCATCTTAGTGAACTTTGCTGAAGAATAAACAAAGTGAAGTGTCCCGACCAGCTGAGGTAAAAAGGAGGATAAAGGAAAAGTGTGAGGAGGAGATAGAAGAGGAGGAGGAGGAGGAGGTAATGTTGGTAAGGATGGGGGAGAAAGAGTGAGAGATCAGCCTAAGCTAATGTTTTAGTGAACTTTCCTGAAGAATAAACAAACTGAAGTATCCCAACCAACTCGGGAAAGAGAGGTGGAGTAGAAATAGCAGAAGACAAGACAATAGTATTGAGGACATTTTATAGCTATTATGAGTCTGGAGGATCTTTATAAGTAACGATGACCTTTATAATTATAGAGGATCTTTATAGGTATTTAGAACCTTTATAAGTATAGAAGACCTTTATAGGTATATATTGAGAACCTTTATAATCATAGAGGACCTTTCTAGGTATTGAGAACCTTTATAAGTATAGAGATCCTTTATAGGTATTGAGAATCTTTATAATTATAGAGGACCTTTATGAGTATCGAAACACTTGAAATTAATGATGACCTTTATAATTATAGAGGACCTTTATAGGTATTTAGAACCTTTATAAGTATAGAGGACCTTTCTAGGTATTGAGAACCTTTATAATCATAGATGACCTTTATAGGTATTGAGAACCTTTATAATCATAGAGGACCTTTGTAGGTATTGAGAACCTTTATAAGTATAGAGGACCTTTATAGGTATTGAGGACCTTTATAAGTATAGAGGACCTTTATAGGTATTGAGAACCTTTATAATCATAGAGGACCTTTGTAGGTATTGAGAACCTTTATAAGTATAGAGGACCTTTATAGGTATTGAGGACCTTTATAAGTATAGAGGACCTTTATAGGTATTGAGAACCTTTATAATCATAGAGGACCTTTGTAGGTATTGAGAACCTTTATAAGTATAGAGGACCTTTATAGGTATTGAGGACCTTTATAAGTATAGAGGACCTTTATAGGTATTGAGAACCTTTATAATCATAGAGGACCTTTGTAGGTATTGAGAACCTTTATAAGTATAGAGGACCTTTATAGGTATTGAGGACCTTTATAAGTATAGAGGACCTTTATAGGTATTGAGAACCTTTATAATCATAGAGGACCTTTGTAGGTATTGAGAACCTTTATAAGTATGGAGGACCTTTTATAAGTATCGAGACATTTAAAAAGTGATGATGGACTTATAAGTATAAGGGAACTTTATGAATATCGAGACCTTTATAAGTAATGATGACCTTTGCAAGTAATGGGAACCTACATAGATGCCGA
>NC_090744.1:17067210-17069030 GCF_036898095.1 Palaemon carinicauda | reverse complement strand
GAGAGAGAGAGAGAGAGCTCGTGATCCAAAATAAGTATTCTTGGGATATTTCCTCCATAAGTTTACTAATATAATCTTCAATCTAAACAGGGTAACGATATCTTTACGTGGCAATTTTAGGTTCCTGAAATCACTAGAGGGTTTATTCAACCCTCGATTTGTGAAATGTGAATAACAACCCTTTGATTGCTGGCTGCTTCCTGGAACAGATTCGCTGAAAGTTGATGAGATTCAGGTCTTTTCCTATGGCGTAATAGTTCGGGCTATTTTTTTATAAAGCATTTGATTGAGTTGCTGGTGTTACCCAGGTTTAGTAATTAAAACATGTGAACAACCTAAATGAATATATATATAAGATTTTTTTTTTCTAGGCAAATATGTATTACGTCTTCTAGAAAGCTTTAGTTATATTTCGTTGATGGAATACATATTTATGTATGTTTTATATATAGTGTTTTATGTATTTTTGTTTAAGATTTATATGCTGTATATGTATATAGGCTATTATATAGATAATTATGTATACTATATATTACATATATTCTTTATAGCGAATATATTTTTTTAAGTAAATATCAAAACAGATATATATATAAATATATATATATATATATATATATATAAACATACATATTATACATATTTATATACATACATACATATGTGTATATATATATATAAATATATATATATATATATATTTATATAAGTATGTACTATGTAGGCCCATATATGTAGACTTCTTATTCTATACACACATGGAATTCTGCAATCACTCGCTCTTACGCATGTAAGTAAATCATAGACAATAATAAACACCTTTGTGTCCCTTTCTATAAAATACTAACAATTACAGACGACAATCTTATAGCTTTAGCAAACCCAGAGGAAGCGAAAACTCTTCCCTTGGTAGCTTATCTCTCGACTCTTTTACTCGACCGTTGACCTCGACCTTCCAAAATTTTAATCATTTCCAGCTTTTTTTACATAGCAGTTAATCCCTGCAAGTTTCATTACTCTACGATTAAAGTTGGTGGGCCGAAGGGAAGAGTGTTCACAAACAAACACACACACAATAAATAGGGAGTAAAACATAACCTCCTTCCAACTTCGTTGGCGGAAGGGTAACAAAAACAGTTTAATATTCAGGAAAGAAGAGGACACTGTATCTATTTGTTTGTTTGTCTTTAATCGTCACATCTTTCCCAACGTTATCCTGTGCACTAAAGGGTCGGTCGCCTGATAGGCCTCTCCCATGCATTTCTATCGCTGGCATCATCTTCCCCCAAAACATTTTCTCTCATTATTATTCTTTGTTATATTCATTACATTGGTATTTGTAAATAATTAAAGTTAGACTGATTAGTTGTTATACATTTATATATTTGTTTTAAAATTTGGTAATCCCTTTTCTCTCCTTATCATCCTTCATTACATTGATATTTGTAGAATTATTAAAGTTAGACCCTGATTAGTTGTTATTCGTCTATATATTTGTTTAAAATATGGCAATATTATTAACAGTAATATTAATAATGATAATAATTTATGGTTTAAAAAGGGTTTATCATCGCTGATATATTAATGAATATACAAAATTTTTCGTGGGTTATGCATATTCAGTTTATATATTTGTTTAAAAAAATATGGCAATATTATTAACAGTAATATTAATAATGATAATAATTTATGGTTTAAAAGTGTTTATCATCGCTGATATATTAATGAATATACAAACTTTTCCATGGGTTATGCATATTCATGATCTATGCAGTTGCATGTAGTTCCCAGAATACAAGAAACAGCGCAGTGATCCATTA
>NC_090744.1:17052210-17057210 GCF_036898095.1 Palaemon carinicauda | reverse complement strand
ATGGAATGTGGGACAGAGGTAGATGGAGAACGCTGGCCAGAAACATGAACCCCACATTAAAGTGGGAAATGATGGAGACAAAGAAGAAATATAAAAGGTTCTGATGCATAAGTTAATACTTTTCTTTTAGAGAAAGTTGCATTTTACTTTTCATAATCTCATTTTTGTTTACCAATGGCTCTCCATCCCATGCTTATCCACCTTTAAATGTCGGTCTCGTTTCCTGGGAAACACTTAATGACTGTCCTAAGTATGTACAGTATATTCGTTACCAACTTTTAGAGATTCGTCATAACCTTATTTGTTGTAATTTTGCATTTTTATTGAACATTATCTCAGTCTTACTCACATGGAAAGAATAATGATGGGATATATATATATATATATATATATATATATATATATATATATATATATATATATATATATATATGTATATATATACACATATACATTATTTATGTGCATACAGTATAACAACAGCAGCAACAACAATAAATGCAGCTTTTTCTAGTACACTACAGGACAAAGTCCTCAGACATGTCCTTATTCATATCTGGGGTTTGGCCAGTTTTCCTTACCACGCTGGCCAACTTCTTATTGGTCTTGGTGAGAGATTTTGTCTGCATTCCTACTCAGAAATAAATAAATAAATATATATATATATATATATATATATATATATATATATATATATATATATATATATATATATATATATAAACACATACAGTGTATGTGTATGATTATAATTTAGTCAAACACTCGTCCTCCTCATTGATTTAATAAAGTGTAAAAAATACCTATTTTTATTATTATTATTACTAGCTAAGCTACAACCCTAGATGGAAAAACAACATGCTATATAGATGGAAAAACAACATGCTATAAGACCAAGGGGGAAAATAGCCTAGTAAGGAAATGAATAAACGATATAAGAATTAATTAACAACTAAAATAAAATATTTTAAAAAACATTAACAACATTAAAACAGATATATCATATATAAACCATAAAAAGACTTATGTCAGCCTGTTCAACATAAAAACATTTAGTGCAAGTTTGAACTTTTGAAGTAAACCCAATTTAGATCAAGACCTAAACAACGCATTTAGTGAAATATTATTATTATTATTATTATTATTATTATTATATTATTATTATTATTATTATTATTATTATTATTATTATTACTTGCTAAGCTACAACACTAGTTGGGAAAAGCAGGATGCTATAAACCTAGGGGCCCAACAGGGAAAATAGCCAGTGAGGAAAGGGAACAAAGAGTCTCTTCTACCTTTGCAAGAGGAGAATGTGTAAAGAATATGCCGGACTATTCGGTGTATGTGTAGACAAATGAAAAGTGAACCGTAACCAGAGAGAAGGATCCAATGTAGTAATAATAGAGCGCCTCTTCATTCTCCTTCGTAGTCTCCTTCATCCTCCTAATAAGTACCTTTGCTAAGAGGAGAATCTGTAAAGAATATGCCGGGACTATTTGGTGTATATGTAGGCAAAGGAAAAGTGAACCGTAACCAGTGAGGAGAGAAGGATCCAATGTAGTAATGATAGAACGCCTCTTCATTCTCCTTCGTAGTCTCCTTCATCCTCCTAATAATGGCTGTCTTTTGTTTGCATCGCCTTTTAGCCCCGTTGATGAAATTAACTCATTTTCCGTTCGGGGCTTTGCAACAGGTTTTACGGAAACAAATGGCAAATTAGATCAAGCCCTAATGCCGGGGTTTATTCTCGCTGGATAATGAAATTCTATATCTAATTCTATATCTAATTTTGGTCTTCGTTAAGAGCAGGGGGGAGGAAAGTATTGGAGAGAGAGAGAGAGAGAGAGAGAGAGAGAGAGAGAGAGAGAGAGAGAGAGAGAGTAATCTTTATTTCGTTTATTGAATAGTTACTTAATCGTTGCAGTCTTTTGCATTAGTTTTGTCTCCATTGTGTTATATGTATTTTTCATCCAATTTGTTTATGTTTTGTTTCATTTTTATTTAATTGGAGTTACATAAAAAAGGGGTAATTTAAATACATTTTCCATCCAATTTGTTTATTTTTCCGTTTTGATATAACTAAAATTACTTAGCACGAGATATATCCTTGAACTATTATATAACAAGAACAAGTTGAAATATAACCTAATTTATGTATTTTTTTTTTTTTCAAATTTGATATAACTAAATTTGCTTGGCAAGAGTTATATCCTTAAACCATTATATAACAAGAACAAGACGAATTATTAGCTAATTTGTTTATTTTATTTTTATTTAACTAGAATTGCTTAGCAAGAGTAATATGAAGCTAGTATATAACAAAAACAAGTTCAATTATAAACTATATATTGTATTTATTTTCAGATAATCTTGAATACAGTTTCTATTTCCTTCGAGTCCAAGTTTGGTTTGATTTTAATAGAAAGAGTTATTAAGATTTATATCCTTAACCTATTAAGTAACATAAACATGTTGAAAATTTTTTTTTTTTATTTAATTTCATATTGTTTTGCATACAATTTCCCTTCCCGCTCGATTCCAAATTTGGTTTTATTTTAATGTTATTAGTTATTAAGATTAATATCCTTAATATATTAAGTAACAAACATTTTAAAAGATTATTTTTGTATACATTTTCAGATTGTCATGCCTACAATATCCCTTCCCCTTTGAGTCCAATTTTGGTTTGATATACTAGAATTAGTTATTAAGAATAATATCCTCAAGCCATTAAGCAACATAAACATGTTAGAAAATTAATTTCTTATTTAATTTCAGATTATCATGCATAGTTTCCATTCTCCCTTGCCCCCTCGAGTCCAATTTTGGAGTTTCTTCTTCTTCTTTTTCTTCTTCTTCTTCTTCTTCTTCTTCTTCTTCTTCTTCTTCTTCTTCTTCTTCTTCTTCTTCTTCTTCTTCTCGGGGGATTCACTTCCTTTGATTTGCTGAATAATGCCGGGCCAAATTAGATTTCGATTTTCATTTTGTAGCTTCGAGACCTGGTTGATAATGGGATTGTGTATGCGGATTTCTTCCTCTTACTCTTCTTCACCTCATTTTCTGTTTTGTTTTGGTCTTCCATTGATTTCAAGTCGACTCGGGAGAACAGAAATGAACATATAATAATAATAATAATAATAATAATAATAATAATAATAATAATAATAATAATAATCTTTTCTCTCGCCGTCTTGTATTGATTGATCGAGTAAAAATTGTGGCGATGCGTTGGCAAAGAATAGATGAAATGAAGTTGCAATAAACAACTTGATCGTAGTTTGGTTATGGGATCTATAGGCAACTTCAATACCTTAGTATTCTTTGGTTGCCTGGTACTCCTCTCTCTCTCTCTCTCTCTCTCTCTCTCTCTCTCTCTCTCTCTCTCTCTCTCTCTCTCTCTCTCTCTCTCATATATATATATATATATATATATATATATATATATATATATATATATATATATATATATATATATATATATACACACACACACTTAAATGGTCTCGATTACCTTATGAGTACAGTGAATTCAAGTCGCTACTGCATTCTGTATCATCTCCCTATTCTTATTTTAAGGCTTCAAAGAATTCAAGATTCTTTGTTGGTCTATATTACAACCGATTCTACTGATACCACCTCTCATTGTCGTAGAGCAGACTTTTTATTCGTAGTTACGAACAATGTAACTCAAGGCTAGTTTGTTACGGTATATTTGAAAAATTCTTTAGATAATGACTTCCCTTATTACCTCAATTGGTTGGCCCTACAGCATAGGAGGCCAATGTCGTTAATGGACACCACACTGTACACAGTAGGCATTACTTAAGAGTCTTTTCAGCGTGCCATAGGCTCCTATAGTCCATTTCTTTTATCGAGGCAGATTTGCACAGACTTGCAGCGGTGCCCTTTTAGCTCGGAAAAGTTTCCTGATCGCTGATTGGTTAGAATTATCTCGTCTAACCAATCAGCGATCAGGAAACTTTTCCGAACTAAAAGGGCATCGCTGCGAGTCGGTGCAAATCTGCATCGCTAAAAGAAATTGACTATATATTCTCTTGCTTCGTATCCTGCTTTACGTCCGTTCAAGATTCCTTTCTTCCTTCCTGCTATTTAACATCTAACTTGAATTTCATATTGCAGTGCAGGGTTTTCCCCCCTTTGTATTTGGTTGTCGAATGGCCTCATAGACCCCAGCGCTGGACTATATAGCCCAAATTTTTAAATCTTATCAGTAGTGTGGATTTTTAGGTTTTTGATGTCGAATATTTAAATTATTCCGCCTTCGTCAAGGATCTTCTGAATTTGTTAGTTTGTGCATTTTAACTAAATTTAAACTAACTGCCCTCAGTTTTCTTCCACCCATCTTCCTTAAAAAAAAAAAAAAAAAAAAAACGACATTTGATAACAAATATTGAAAATAGTCCATCTCAACGCATCTTCTGAGTTCGTTAGTTATTACAATTGTTGTAATGTTAATTTTGAGTGAATTTAAGTATTACACCATGTTTAATAGTCTCAGTACAATTCTAGGCTGCGATATGGAATTAGTCCATCTCTTATCATTTTGCTAAATTTTTTTTAGGTTTCCATTTAAACTAAATTTAAGCATTACAGTGTGTTAGATTATATACTCTGTATTAATTTTAACTACAGGTAATTTTATGCATTGCAGAATGTTAAATCCTATCTGTACAAAAGCGCACATCTATTTATTCCGTCGGTTTGACTCGAGAATTCCACATTTCTACTAAAAAAGAGGATACACCAGTAATAGAAGTCATTCGAAAGCTACGCACGTTCACACACATACACACACACACACACACTCGCGCACGCACATCCGACGATCAATCGCTTGAAAGCAGAACTAGCGACACCGGAAGTGGGTGGCCATCAACGTAATGGAAAAACCCACAGAATTCACAGGCAACACAGAAGCAGGATGATCTAATCGCCTGGTCGAAAATAAATGCATAATCAAAAGCTCATAGAAGAGC
>NC_090744.1:17047210-17049710 GCF_036898095.1 Palaemon carinicauda | reverse complement strand
TTTTGAACATGAAATTTCCTGTTGCATTGAGCTTTTGTATATAAAGGAGAGTGTTCTATAATAAACTCACTCAGTTGCTTTCATCCTGTCTTTGAGTCACAATCTTATCTCGGCCCGTCACACTGAATATGTATCTTTCGATGCATATTATTGAGATTCGGTTTGCAAGTGTATTATGAATAATTTGATTATACTAAATTTTTTTCACAATATCATTTTGATGAAAAAGGAAGCAAAATTACCAGTTATTATTTTTATTGCTGTTATTAATAATTTCATTATTATTATTAGGTAATCTACAACTTTAGTTAGAAAGGTAGGAGGTTACTTTTCCAAAATAGCCCAACGAGGAATAGAAATAAGGAAACAAGATAGAAAAGTGTGCCTGAGTGCTGCCTCAAACAAGAAAACTCTACCCCAAGACAGTGGAAGCCCATGGTACAGGGGTAATGGCACTACCCAAGTCTGGAGAACAATGATTTAATTTTTTAATATGCTGGCCCTAAATGAGCTACTTACCATAGCTGAAGAGTCTCTTCTACAAATACCAAGAGGAAAGTAGTCACTGAACAATTACAGTGCAGGACACTCCAAAATCAAACCATTGTTCTTTAATCTTGGGTAGAGCCATAGCCTCTGTACCATGGTCTTCCACTGTCTTAAGTTAGAGCTCTCTCGCTTGAGGGTACACTTTGGCACACTGTGTTACCTAGTTTCTCTTCCCCTTTGTTAAAGTTTTTATAGTTTATATAGGAAATATTTATTTTAATGTTGTTACTATTATTATTTTATTTGTCCTTGTTTCCTTTCCTCACTGGGCTATTTTCCCTGCTGGGGCCCCTGGGCTTATAGCACCCTGCTTTTCCAACTAGGGTTGTAGCTTAGCATTTAATAATGATAATAATAATAAGTAGTTAACTACTTAAGTGAAAAAAGATTTATTAATGAGTAGATTTACTAGGATGATGCAAGATTGTAATTCTAGATTTTCCTATTTAATACGATTTGGATATATATCTGAGCAGGAATTCCTTAACTTGGTTCATTTTCCCTTTGCCTACACACACACTGAATAGTCTGGCCTATTCTTTACATATTCTCCTCGGTCCTCATACACCTGACAACACTGAGATTACCAAACAATTCTTCTCCACTTAAGGGGTTACTGCACAAATTGTTCAGTGACCGATCTTCTCTTGGTAAGGGTAGAAGAGACTCTTTAGCTATGGTAAGCAGCTCTTTTATGAGAAGGACACTCTAAAATCAAACCATTGTTCTCTAGTCTTGGGTAGTGTCATAGCCTCTGTACCTTGGTCTTCCACTGTCTTGGGTTAGAGTTCTCTTGCTTGATGGTGCACTCAAGCACACTATTCTATCTTATTTCTCTTCCTCTTGTTTTGTTAAAGTTTTTATAGTTTATATAGGAGATATTTATTTTAATGGTGTTACTCCTCTTAAAATAATCTATTTTCCGTTTTTCCTTTCCTCACTGGGCTATTTTCCCTGTTGGAGCCTCTGGGCTTATAGTATCCTGCTTTTCCAACTAGGGTTGTAGCTTAGCTAGTAATAATAATAATAATAATAATAATAAAAGGGTTTGTTTATCGTTATGTTTAGCAAAGCTGTACTAGTCAAGGGCATCCAAACTAGGTTTGCTTGCTATCAGCGATCAGACAAAAGTCTCCCACTATCACCACTCTGCATTGAGCACCGTGGTGATAAGAAGTGGCCAAACTCCAGATATAAATAAGGACAGGTCTGAGACTTTTGTCCTGCAGTTGACTAGAAACGGTTGCATTTTTTGTTGGTGTATGTATGTGTATATATATACATATATATATATATATATATATATATATATATATATATATATATATATATATATATATAAATGAAAATATAAATTATAAGATTAAGTCCTGACTAGTTTCGTGATACTTCTTCAGAGGGCTGATTTATTGAGTGAGGTATCTCTACATTTTATTATGCTATAATAAGCGTACGAACATACATACAGATATTTACAAAACAATATTGCGCTCGACCGTACAAATTGTTTACCAGACCAAACAGGAAGGAAAGTTTTCGTACGCAGCCATAATATGATTGGAAAAAGCAACGGTAAATAACAAAGGCAAAAATAGCCTACCACGAAGCTGTGATTGCTGTTTGTATATAAAGTAATAACAACACATGGTCCGAAACTTCCCCAGTTTTTGTCTTTGGCTCCGTGGCCGGAGCCCGGAGCCACGTCACGGATTCAACAAGATTCCTGAAGTCGTTGTAAAAACGGCCGCTTAATTTCCCCCGGTGAGCAATTACGTGTGAACCAGGATTCGAAACTTTTGAATTGTAAATTATCGTCATTACATCTATTACGGATGGTAATGTATAACGCGGGCGATTAGGCGCTGTTTTTATTTTGTGCAACATGTGGTTTCGCGTGGAGCGGATGCATTTTCCACCGGTTTAGGAGAGGCCAGGAGCTTTCGGAAGCGAG
>NC_090744.1:17034498-17036710 GCF_036898095.1 Palaemon carinicauda | reverse complement strand
CACTAATGCATACATATTTACACGTGCTCATGCACTAATGCTATACTTATTCACACGTAATGCTATACATATTCACAAGTGCTCAGCACTAATGCTATACATATTCAGACGTGCTCCTGCACTAATGCTATACATATTCACACGTGCTCATGCACTAATGCTATACATATTTACACGTGCTCATGCACTAATGCTATACATATTCATACGTGCTCATACTCTAATGCTATACATATTCACACGTGCTCATACTCTAATGCTATACATATTCACACGTGCTCCTGCACTAATGCTATACATATTCACACGTGCTCATACTCTAATGCTATACATATTCACACGTGGCTCATACTCTAATGCATATACATATTCACACGTGCTCCTGCACTAATGCTATACATATTCACACGTCTCATACTCTAATGCTATACATATTTACACGTGCTCATGCACTAATGCTATACGTATTCACACGTGCTCATGCACTAATGCTATACATATTTACACGTGCTCATGCACTAATGCCTATACATATTCACACGTAATGCTATACATATTCACACGGCTCAAGCACTAATGCTATACATATTCAGACGTGCTCCTGCACTAATGCTATACTATTCACACGTGGCTCATGCACTAATGCCATACATATTTACACGTTGCTCATGCACTAATGCTATACATATTCATACATGCTCATACTCTAATGCTATACATATTCACACGTGCTCATACTCTAATGCTATACATATTCACACGTGCTCCTGCACTAATGCTATACATATTCACCACGTGCTCATACTCTAATGCTATACATATTCATACATGCTCATACTCTAATGCTATACATATTCACACGTGCTCATACTCTAATGCTATACATATTCACACGTGCTCCTGCACTAATGCTTATACATATTCACACGTGCTCCTGCACTAATGCTATACATATTCACACGTGCTCCTGCACTAATGCTATACATATTCACACGTGCTCATACTCTAATGCTATACATATTCACACGTGCTCCTGCACTAATGCTATACATATTCACACGTGCTCATACTCTAATGCTATACATATTCCACACGTGCTCCTGCACTAATGCTATACATATTCACACGTGCTCCTGCACTAATGCTATACATATTCACACGGTGCTCCTGCACTAATGCTATACATATTCACACGTGCTCATACTCCTAATGCTATACATATTCACACGTGCTCCTGCACTAATGCCTATACATATTCACACGTGCTCATACTCTAATGCTATACATATTCACACGTGCTCCTGCACTAATGCTATACATATTCACACGTGCTCATACTCTAATGCTATACATATTCACACGTGCTCCTGCACTAATGCTATACATATTCACACGTGCTCCTGCACTAATGCTATACATATTCACACGTGCTCATACTTCCTAATGCTATACATATTCACACGTGCTCCTGCAGACTAATGCTATACATATTCACACGTGCTCATACTCTAATGCTATACATATTCACCACGTGCTCTGCACTAATGCTATACATATTCACACGTGCTCCTGCACTAATGCTATACATATTCACACGTGCTCCTGCACTAATGCTTATACATATTCACACGTGCATACTCTAATGCTATACATATTCACAACGTGCTCTTTCTCTAATGCTATACATATAGGAAAGATTTATTTTAATGTTGTTACTATTCTTAAAATGTTTTTATTTTTCCCTTGTTTCCTTTCATCAATGGGCTAATTTATACCTGTTGGGGCTCATGGCCTTATAGCATCCTGCTTTTCCAACTAAGGTTGTAGCTTAGCAAGTAATAATAATAATAATAATAATAATAATAATAATAATAACAATAATAATAATAATAATAATAATAATAATAAAAATGACTTTATGGGTAGCATATCATGGCGACACACCTCAATATTTTATTAAAATCCAATTTTTTTTCCAAAATAAACATGACAAGTGTTGTTTCGAGAAAATCTTTTTTTTTTTTGTATATGTTAAAATATAGTACCTCAGTAATAAAGTACAAACGAGAGAGAGAGAGAGAGAGAGAGAAGGAGAGAGAGAGAGAGAGAGGAGAGAGAGAGAGAGAGAGAGAGAGAGAGTTGTAAATTGCATTGAATTTACAATTGATTTAGAAATCATGGATAAGATAAGAGATCTTCCTTACAGCGGAGA